>NC_090650.1:337693747-337936247 GCF_040937935.1 Hyperolius riggenbachi
CCTCACAGGTATACTTTAATTTTTCTGTTTTTCTGGTTTGATATTTTTGAGCAGTTCAGTATCTAATATCAATGCAACATCCTTAAATGTTGGCAGGTAATTATGCAGTGTGCTCAGCTGATATAATTATCTGCATTGCGTCAATAAGGCCACATTTCTCTGACATACTGTAAAAGGTGCATTATGCTTTTGTTTTCTTTAATGCATTGACTGTTTTAACTCCAATTATTTATGTAACCTCATTAAACGTTAGCAATTTAATTTGAAGATGTGCTGTATATTAATCCGATTTCATTACCACTGCAAATTAAACTAGTTTTACACCCACTCGTCAACATGCCTTTTCTGGGCAAATGATGTGGAGAAGTGGCTGCTGGAGAGCTTGCTGAGAAAGCTGTGAAAGTAGCAAAGGCAAGCAAGCACAATCGTCTGAAATACTCTAGGGGAATATGGCCATTTACAAATAAACTAAGGTATGCATAATTTGACTCAAATTTAATTACGGTCATTAGATTGTGAGCCCACCATTAGATTGTGAGCTCCCCAGGGACAGTTAGAGATGTGGCTTCAAAAAAAGTGTATGTGTTTTATACATGGGTTATAATTCATTTATACTCATCAGTATAGCAACCGCATAATCCAGAAAACAAAGTGTAGAAAAATGATATTTGATAAAGGTGCTCATTGAAAAGGGTACAGGAAATAACTGGTAGCAAAATATCGGTACATTTACCAATATTGCACTATTTCATTCATATAGTAAAATATCATTACTTACTGATATTGTATTATGACGTAACCTCTCCCTAATCTTACACAGAACCCCCACTAGTGGTGCCTAACCTTACCCACCCCCCAGTGGTGCCTAACCTTAACCCTGCCCCCTGTGGGCCCCCCTTAACTTGCCCCGTGGGTGCCTAGCCTTAACACTCTTTGGTGGGTACCCAACCTTTAACCCCCACCTTGTGGGTGACTAACCTTAACCCCCCATACTCACCCTATTATGCCCTGCTGGCATCCTGTTGAAAAGGGTGCCCATTGAAATAATAAGTGCCGGGCTGCATAGCATGTATGAAAGTGCCTGCTATTTGTAGCCACAGTGGGCACTATCTTAACAGGTGCCTTTTTCGATAGGATGCATCTTGCCCCTTATCAACTGTTCTGTTGCGGAGCACTGATGTAAGAACAATTCTAACCTGCATACACACCGCAAGTTAGAATCATGTGAAACGACTCATAGATGACCATTCTACTAAACGATACAGACGATATAACTGAAATGCCAATTGTTATTCAACTGTTAACTGGCAGAATTGTTACATGCGTTATGTAGGGGAGTCATTTAAAAATCGCGTGCACATGCAACTGGTGATGAGATTATCTGCCAAAGTAATCCATAAAGTTGGACGTTCAATATGCCCAAGCACCAGCGTGGATCGTTCATTTATTGTTCCCATGAGCCGTTGTTTGTGCTTTGAATTTTTCAAATTATATCTGAAAGATGAGGTTTTTTTTTGTTTGTTTTCACAATTTTCTCTCTCTGTTTACGAGCCTTAAAGGGAATGTCTAGGTAGCATACAAGAGATAGTACTTTGGGCCACAAAGTCCTTTTGAGATTAAAGGGAATGTCCGAGGTTAAAAAAAAAATCTACTTACCCGGGCTTCCTCCAGGCCCTGGCAGCCATCCTGTGCCCTCGCCGCAACTCCGCATCCAGCTGGTGGCTCGGGGGACCCCTCCTGTACAGATGCCAACCTCACCAGGTCGGCCTCTGCTCCGCCTGCACCAGAGCTGCTCGTAGTCGTGCTGACGTCATCTGGAGTGATGTGCGCAAATGCAAAACTACAGTGCCTGCGCAGTACACTCCAGATGACGTCAGCGTGACCGCGAGCAGCTCTTCCACCTGTGCAATATCCGCACTGGAGGGGACCCCCGGGCCACCGGCTGGGAGTGGAGCTGTGGCATGGGCACAGCATTGGCTGCCAGGGGCTGGAGAAAGCCCCGGTAAGTAGATTTTTTTTTTAAACCTCGGACATTCCCTTTAATCACAAAAGGACTTTGTGGCCCAAAGTATGATCTCTTGTATGCTACCTAGAGAGCATCTACATATGTGCCTTTGTGGTCTTCCTATCTAATCTGCTAAGCTTAATAATGCAGATGGGAGAGAAAGGTGTGTAGTGGAGAAACGTTACTAAATAAGCTTGATACAGTTAATTATAAGGCTGGTATATACATTGGATAGAAGTTGAACTTGCACATTGTGCTTGGCAGAGCATGCACTTATTTTAAGATGGTAGAGGATTGGGGGATGAGAGCAGAGATACGTCTATGGGGTTATATAATTGCATTCAGCCAAACTGTAAATTAAGGCTAGTCTATACATTAGTTGGCTGCATTGGTTGGGAGAAAACTGTATAGACTTTAGACTATAACCAACTCTGACCATAAAGAGTCAGATCCGGGGACAAACAATGGCCACAATTCACAAAGATCATGCAAATGATAGATAGTAAGGGAAGTGAAAACTTATCACTACACATTGATTGGTATTTTAAGTGTTAATTCACTAAAGTCATTTGCCTTATTAACATGTAGTGATAAGGTTTCATATTGAGGCTGGATTTACATTTAATACGTTGAGTTGTGTTGAGCTGCATCGTGTTGCTTCACATTTTGGCATAGGGATGCAACTCAACTCAACGCAACGTATCTTAGTGTGAATCCAGCCTGAGAGTGCTAGCTTATCACTCCAGCCCTTAAGATAATACCTCTGTAGTTATTCTTACATGCAGTAGGGAGGGGAGGGGCAAACGCAGGCAGATACCTCCTCTGCCAGGAAGTTTACAGTCAGTCTGCAGGAGGATCCTGTGTATGGCATCCAGGGAAATAGTGTGTACAGTATGTGTGAATAACTTCTGTGTGTATGTGTGTGTGTGTCTCTACATACACACTGTCTGTCTTTTCCTCCCTCCCTGTGTGCCTGCTGTGTATATATCTCTGTATACAGTGTCACCTGCTTCATAAAATACTAGAAAATAAAGCAGACTGGTCAGAATCCTCCATTTTACATTGCAGTCTCTAATAGGGACAGCTGAGGCCAGGTGATAATTCATCACACACTTTAGTGTTATTATTTGCTTCCCTCTCTGTGAAATTTAGGATTCTATCCCTAATTTAATGATCGAATCCTTAACTTAAGGATTGCATGAGGTAAATTGCTTAGTGAATACTACATTGTTTACTACTAAGGTGATAACAGCATTATTAAAGACAAGTGTTAAGCTTAAAGAATTGTGGCCAATGTTTGCAGAAGGCTTGACATGAAGTTCAGTTCATCTTATTGCATGTTCACACACGGTAACTGAATTTTTAACCACTTAAGGACCACGGGGTTTTTTAATGATCGGTGCTGTGCGGGCTCTCCAGCCCACAGCACCGATCAGGTAAAAGGCAGGGCGGTCAGACTCCCCACCCCTTTTCCCCACTAGGGGGATGTCCTGCAGGGGGGGTCTGATCACCACTGGCTGCCTGTGATTTGCGGGGGGGCTCCTCAAAGCCCCCCTCCGCAGCGATATTGTGCCCTCTCTCCCCTTACCTCTCTCTGTCTTCCCCTATGTGAGGCGCAGGACGGATATCCGTCCTGCGCCGGATAGGATAGGCTTCAGCCTATCAAATGACGGCGATCCCCGGCCAATCAGAGGCCGGGGATCGCCGTCATTTGATAGGCTGAAGAGGCCAATCAGAGGCCGGGGATCGCCGATCTCCGTCAGCGCCGTATTGATGTAAACGGCGGGGATTTCTTTCCCGCGTGTTTACATTATGTGTGCGAGCCGCGATCGGCGGCTCGCACACTGTTCACGGAGACACCCTCCATGAACTGGCATGGAAATTCCATGCAAAACCACAAACGACCAGGCGCCACCTATCGGCGTTAGCTGGTCGTTAAGTGGTTAAGCTACAGACCTGAACCCTTGGGTCTGGTTGAATGCATCTTTGGTACTGACTTTGGGGGCAGTGAATCCACACTACTTAAAAACTAGTATCTCATGAACAAAGACCTTTTTCTTTGTTTTCCATTATTACCTCCATGAAGTAAAAATGACCTCCATGAAGTTGAAATATATTTCTACCCTTAATACTGTCTAGCAATGTGACACCAAAGTTGCGGTATAAATTCGTAATCAGAATTGCCAAAATTAGTAATACTGGTATAAACCTACATAGATTAAAGTGTAACTAAACCGACATGTGGTATGAGATAAATAAGTGTATGTTGTGTTTTGTCTTTTTGTTTCCCCCTATAATGTTTAACAATTCAGGGATGTCAATTAATTTCCTTGCACTGGGTATAGTCCGACAACAGCCTAATCCTACCCCCTCACCTAATAAATTAGAGATGATAAAATTTGTGTGGGTCCGTGCTAACATTTTTGAGAGTTATGAACAGATAAATAGTGCAGTAGTCTACCATCATTCTGTATTGGAACAGAATAAGCATTGAGAACACTAATTATATGCCATTTTGTCTTCCTAAAACAGGTGTTTACGATAATTTTGCTGTAAGTGAGCGACTGTGGTTTCCCATGATGCACCACTCCCAAATATGCAAATCATTTCTTTATGGCTGAAGTCATAAAGAGATGATTTGCATATTTGGGAGTAATGCACCATGGGAAACCACAGCTGCTCGCTTACAGCTGAATTATCCCAAACACTTTATTTAAAAAAAAAAAAATTAAATTCCTTTGTCTTTTATAGGGCTTTTTGCTCTCTCTAACTTAATTTGCGGTTCTGGGTCACCATGAGCTAGCTGGGTATTCCTTAGTTATATTCCAGTGAGACAGTTCAATCCTCAACCCTTTACTCTGTAAAAATCAAAATAGGAAAATATAACTCTGTGAAAGTCCTATTTAGGGTGAATTCTGAGGATACAAATATTTATATTATCAGATTTGTTTTTTGCATATTAGTCAGTATTTTCCAATGTTATAGAAACCATTGCCTTGCTATGCTATGCCCTCCCATTGCAGTCCAGCAGAGATTTGCTACGTTGTACTGATAACGCTTTCCATGATACCAATACCTACAGCGGATATTCAGTGTTCTCTCAGTTTCTTAGATCTGACAAACAAAAAATAATAGAGATTATTTGACTCATTAGAGCATTAGCTGGCTCATGAAGAAATTAAATAGTGGTTGAATGCTTTGTAGAAGGATTATGCATTGTAATTCAAACATGTTCCTAATGCAGAATATGTTGCATAGTGGCAGTTTTCCTCTATTACTTGAAATTAAAACTGGCTAAGCAATTACAGGGAAATGCGTATGCTGATCTCCTCTGTAATTAAATGAAATTACGCTGAATTATTACCATACAAGTGTTTGCTGATGGTAGAATATAGTTTTTAGAGGACAGTTTTTTCTTTTATATTTAATGCTGAACTCCAGGCTCAGATCTAAATATACTATCTGATAACTTAGTAATCAGATTGCCCCGAGGTTACTGTTTATGTGTGAAAATAGACTTCTACTGCTACAAAATGCTTCTTTTAAAAAAAAAAAACAAACGTGACTACAGGATCTGATGCAGTGAAGTTGAAAGAATTACCAGGTTCAGTGGGAAAGTCATCTGTTGCTGCTTAGATTATATTATGCTGTTAAAACCTGTACGGAGGCAGGGAGAGCTGAAATCTCAAGCACAGCTACGCAAGCCAGTATCGCAAGATTTACACTATTTCGAGTTGTAATAATGTACCCCTATGTAATAATGTGCTAGAATTTTTGCAAAAGGTTTGTACATTTTCATCTTAATCATAACTTTTGCCCCAATTTCGGAAGATGCACTTTTTGTTTTTAAAAAGAACTTTCTTGAAAATGTTCAGTGCATTTGGAATTTTTATTTTCACCAGTAATTTTGTTATTGTCATGTGCATTATTTTTAGTGCATTTGTTTAGCAGGGCCGGGCCAAGGCATAGGCTGGAGAGGCTCCAGCCTCAGGGCGCAGTGTCAGAGGGGGAGCACAATTCATTCAGCTGTCATTCCTAATTGTGTTTGAAGCAGAAAGAAATAAGAAAAGGGGATACATAGGATGACTGCAAGCCAGATAACTAGATATTAAGGTGTTGGGGAGGTTGTGGGCCCTGTGGCGCCTCTTAGTCTAATAGCAATCAGTGTGTGACGGCTGGGGTGGCAGAGATGGAGGGGCGCACTTTGGTGTCTCAGCCTTGGGTGCTGGAGGACCTTGTCCCACCTCTGTTGTTTAGTTATGTATATAGTATATACAAGTATTCTTGTCAATGCAAAAATGTGTTTAGTTTTTTTTTCGTGCCTATATATGTAAGCAAATATTTTCTTTGCAAAAATGTGACTTTTTGTAAACATTTATAGTAAAAAGAAAAAGGATTATCCAAAAAAAAAGAAATTCCAGGAGCATATCCTAAAACTCAAGTCTTTATTGAATTATTAAAAGCCAGCTCCACATACAGGTGAAACTCTAAAAATTAGAATATCGTTAAAAACTCCTTTTATTTCAGTAATTCAACTTAAAAGGTTAAGCTAATATATGAAATAGGAACCCTTTGCAGGGTTAATTAGCTGATCAGCGTCTAACACTGTGAGCCTAGAATATTGAACATTTTCACAGTATCCTAAAGGTCTGATATTTTGATTTTGGGGTTTTCATAAGCAGTAACCATAATTATCAAAATTATAACAAAGGCTTGAAATGTCTTGCTTTGCATGTAATCAGTCTATTTCATATATTCGTTTCCCCTTTTAAAGAGAACCCGAGGTGGGTTTGAAGAATGTTATCTGCATACAGAGGCTGGATCTGCCTATACAGCCCAGCCTCTGTTGCTATCCCAAACCCCCCTAAGGTCCCCTTGCACTCTGCAATCCCTCATAAATCCCAGCCACGCTGCTGACAAACAGCTTGTCAGAGCTGGCTGTGTTTATCTCTATAGTGTCAGTCTGCTGCTCTCCCCGCCTCCTGCAGAACTCCGGTCCCCGCCTGCATCCCTTCCCTCCCTGCTGATTGGAGGGAAGGGACGGGGGCAGGGACTGGAGCTATGCAGGAGGTGGGGGAGCAGCTGAGACTGACACTACAGATGTAAACACAGCCTCACAGCACGGCTGTGATTTATGGGGGATTGCAGAGTGCAGGGGGACCTTAGGGGGGTTTGGGATAGCAACAGAGGCTGGGCTGTATAGGCAGATCCAGCCTCTGTATGCAGATAACATTCTTTAAACACACCTCGGGTTCTCTTTAAGTTAAATTACTGAAATAAATGAACATTTGCATGATGATCTAATTTTTTTAATAGAAGTAGTCATTTTTGCAGATTTGAATATGTGCCTAAGCTTTGGAATCCTCTGTGGTGTTAGGTGGAAAAAAGCCACAAAAAATTGCATATTAGACATCAGTTAAAGCAGGAAGTTTTCCAGCAGGATGATACCATTTATTGGCTAATTTACTGAGCACAAATAGTCTGAAGAAGGTATATGAGCTAAAAGATTATCTTTTTTTCCCCTTATAAGTTAGCCAATAAATTGTGTCATTCTGACTCAAATGTGGTTTCTCACTTTCCTGTATTATGAACCACAAACATTAGCCTGCTGAGCGTTACGCCGCTCAGGATGTTGTTACTTTTTGCCAGGATAATAAAATAATTGTCTCAAATGACTGCAAACCCTTTAGCTAGCACTAAACTAGCTAGTAAAGGTGTCTGGCACCCCCTGATCCTCGCCGCTCCCCTATTAAATTACCCAGCCTGGATCCAGCGATCGGCGCAGCCTCTCCGGTTCCGCTTCGGTCTTCACTATGGGAAAGATCGCACATGACGTTGCTGACGTTATGTGCAAACCCGATCCTCCTCATAGAGAGAGACCGGAGCTGTACAGGGAGGCTGCGCGATCGCTGGATCCAGGGGAGGGGGTAATGCATAAACGGGGGGATCGCTGGGGATCCGGGGGTGCCTGACACCTTTACTAGCTAGCTTAGTGCTAGCTAAAGGGTTTACAGTCATTTGAAACAATTATTTCATTATGGGGGACTCCTGTGGCCAGAGAGCGGTATGCCCAGGAATACCACTAAGGAGGTTAACTACTTTAGCCTTTTGGACATAGCTGCTATGTCCAAAAGGCTGCTGCTGCGTGCTCCCGTGCTGCCGCCCGTTAGCATGGAGATCAATGTATGGGAACGCAGTTCCCATTTATTGATCTAAGTCCTCGTTAGATAGGCCGACTGCTTCTATTAGAAGCTGCAATCTTTCTAAAGAAAAAAAAAAGTTTCACGTCCTCCCTTCAAAACTTAGAAATAATGATTTTTTTTCCCATTTTTTTCTTAATATTTGTTAAAATATATGTAGAAAAAAATAATTCTTAGCAAAATGTACCACCCAAAGAAAGCCTAATTGGTGGCGGGAAAAAAACAAGATGTAGATCAATTCATTGTGTTAAGTAGTGATAAAGTTATTGGTGAATAAATGGGAGGTGAAAATTGCTTGGATGCATAAGGTGAAAAATGACTGAAGGCTGAACTGGTTAAAGGACATCTATTGGATTTGTTTTCCCTTAGCACTGTATACTAATAGTGTCATTATTATTATTATTGTATTTATAAAGCGCCAACATATTGCGCAGCGCTGGTAATAATCACTCATTTTAAATCTGTTTTGTAATTTTTTTTATCATTCTCTGAAATATTGCAGTTTTCCTATGCAACTCCAATACAACAAAAGTGCCATTAGCAGTTGGGTTGATTTCAGCAGATTATGCTTTTTCACATCTTTACAAGTACAAGTAGTAGTAATAGCTTTCAAGTGTAATAAATTAATTAATCATCCACTGAATTCACCCCTGCTGCTAATGGAGCAGTCCAGTTTCCATACTATTGAGTTACACATAGAAACCTTGATTAAAAGACTTCAGAGAATAAAGGCAAATATTTAACAAACCAAATTTTCCTCTGAGATTCTTGTAATAGTATACAGAACTAACACATAACAATTTTCACAATAGATAGATCCCTTAAATAATTATCACTTATTTTATTTTATATTTTTATAATCTGACAGGCTCATGTCTATCCTCTCCTAATTAACTCCGGAGATATTAACAACCTCATTTTATATACTTAATTTTAACACAGCGACCTCTGTTATATAGCTTAGCTTCACATCTCTTTAATCTTTGTTTTATATTTTTGATTTAATACTATGTATGGTACAACATCTTAGTGTATGTATTTACTCTTTCTAGCTGCTCCTATTACTGCCAGATGAAGTGGGTTGTATCCTGTGAAACGCGTTGCATATTTTTGAAGTAATTGGATTAAAGAATAAAGTGAAATTGGACTGTTCGAGTCTGTCTGGGGAGGTAAGTCCACCACAACTCCCTTCTTAAACGTTTTTAAACTGTTTTATCGTCATCTGGCTCCTTTGTTCTTACCATTGTTCATGCCTATTAATGTTTTTTTAAAATTATATTTTACACGTTGGTATGTTTTCACTGAGCTGATGTCATTGACGTCTCTTTCTAAAAGCAGTAAAAGGACAGTGAGTTTTCTGTACAGTCATAGTATGAATAGCAATATCTGATTCATTAATATTTCCTTTTTGGGTGTGCTGCTCCTGCTGACATCTGTGGGAAATCTTTCACTGCGCAGGCAGCATAAGGAGATACAGGATAAGACTGATAGCGGAATTTCCCGCAGCAGATTTTCAGAGAAGGCATCAAGAGATAAATCATGTTTGGCAGCGCTCCAGCCTTTATTACGCTACACCTAAAACTAGAATACATCAAGGCCAAGTTAAATTATTGCTTCTTGTTACACTGCTAATTTACTGGTAATTTTTCTGTATGGTAATGGCTCATAGTATATCTTGCAGGATCAAGAGATTGCTAACTCGCTCAGAGGCAGATCTGAGTTCATCATATGCATTCAGTATAACTAATATTATCATTGCTTTCATATATGCATCAGTCAGTGCTTTAGTTTTTGGCATGCTTGCATTCAATACTGGACATGTGAGAACTGATCCAGCAAGTGCAACTGATCAATCGTTCCCCTATTGAAAATAAATCGGGGAATGATTATCAATCTATCTCCTATCAGGAATTATTCCCGATCATATTTAAAGAGGAACTCCAGCCTAAACAAACATTCTGTCATTAAGTCACATTAGTTATGGTAATTAAAATAGATAGGTAATATAATCTCGTACCCACCCTGTTTTAAAAGAACAGGCAAATGTTTGATTTCATTCTGGCAGACATCTTCTTGGTTGAAAGGAGGTGACAGGGAGCATGAGACACAGTTCCAACTGTCCTGCTTGCTGAGCACCTCTCCCAGTTGTTAGGCAACGTGAATAACAACATAGGAAATCCCATCATGCTCTGCACAGCATCAGGGAAAAAAAGCCCGGGCTTTTTTTCTTTGATGGGTGGAGCTTAGCTAAAAATGCAGCTAAAACAATTGGTTCAATGAATGGGCAAGAGACATTTTGTCGCAGATATAGCCACTTTGACTAATCTTTTCACAATATAGCAAAGACAACGCCCCGAATCACCGCAACCCTCCGGTTGCTTTAAAAGTGCCAGTCAATAATAACTCTAACACTTGATGATGTTCATTCCTTTTATCCCCGTTATGTTTGTTATTGATGTTAATTCCTGTACATGACTGTATACTTTCTTATAACCCAACCATTTGCCAATGTCTATATAGTCTGTGCAGACTTATGTTCATGTTCTATCTTATAAAATTCAATAAAAACGATTGAAATAAAAAAAAAAATGATGATTTGGTAAGAAAAACAGTTCTGATACTGTGAATCTGTTAAGAAACACCAAGCCTTTTCAGTTCTGCTGAGTAGATTTTTAGTCCGGAGGTTCACTTTAAGTAGAAATCTGTTTCAAAATTAGTTGAAACCCCCCAATGTCCAGTTTGGTGTAGTGCAAAGCTATGTGGCTCTCAGTTCTGTGATTACCCCTCTTCCCTCACCTGTTTGACTGAAATCCATTGATATATCCCATCATCTTTTCACATGATAAACAGTTGGAAATTGGTCAAAAGTTTATTGCTTTTGTTTTTGTTGGGGTAAGTAGATCACTGCAGATGTGTCACTCAGCTTTTACCAGAATGTCCAGGACTTTGATGATAATGTTTGGGAGACAATGGGGTATGTGCAGAAAAAGTATGAAAAAATTGCCGTACACTCCCTGCATACTTTTGTGCATTAACCCCAAAGTCTGGCTGGATGGATGGAACAATGTAAGGCTAGGTTCACACTAGCTTGATAGTGGACAAACAGCCATGTCAACTGATCCTGTGTTGACTATAGGATCCATTCGCATGTTTCTATTGTATTAGCGGAATGCAAAGTCCTTCCCTATGCAACTTTTCCAGACGACATACGGAACACGAACATGTCATAAATTGCATGGAATGAGAAGATGTCATGGATATCAAACAACGGAAACCAGCGGGTGGGAATGGGCACATCAGATCTGCTGTGACCGGACATGTTGTACTTAACGTTATATTGTGAATGCAGACTTAAAGAGAAACTCCGACCAAGAATTGAATTTTATCCCACAACCACAACAAACAGACCATCAGGGGGCACTGTATGGCTGATATTGTGGTGAAACCCCTCCCACAAATAAAGTACGTACTCTTGGCAGTTTCCTGTCTGTGAACCTTGCTGCATTGTGGGAAATAGCTGTTTGCAGCCTTTTCCAACTGCCAAAAAAGCATGCAGCAGCTACATCACCTGCCAACAGTAAAAATGGCACCATGTAATAAATGACAGAAGGTAAATCAGGGATTTAAAATATTTTACAGTGGGCAAACACTGACTAAATCATTTGTACATAATTATTGTAATAATGAAGTACTTTTTTATTACATTTTTTTCACTGGAGTTCCTCTTTAAGGAACCTGATGCTGCTGTTTAACTACTTTTGCAACTGTGGTCTCTGGCTCCTTAACCACTTTACCCCCAGCGGTACGAATTTCTCCGCCCCTTTTTTCCCTCCTAAAAAACCAGGGATGGAGAAATCCGTACCTTCCGCGCTACCGCCGCTATCCGCGCTCCCGCCGCTCGTGCGCGCGCACCCGCCACTTGTGCACGCCGCCGCCCGCTCGCCCGGAGATCAATGAACGGGAAAATCCATTCCCGTTCGTTGATCTAGCCCCCGCAATGATCTGCTGCTTCTTTCAGAAACAGCGAGATCATTGTGCGTCTCCCAGCCTCCTACTGCTTCCTGTAAGCGTCCTTCCGGACGCTTACAGGTCGCATGTAAACAAACACTCTGTGGCCATCTTGTGGCCAAATAGTAAACTACACCCTCAAAGCATTTTACATATACAAACATTACATTTACACAATAAACTAACTCATTACCTCCCACACTCCCCAATTTTTTTTTTTTTTTTTTTTGTAATTAAAAAAAAAAAAATACAATAAAAAAAAACATAAATAGTTACCTTAGGGACTGAACTTTTTAAATATTTATGTCAAGAGGGTATAACACTGTTACTTTATAAACTGCAGGCTTGTAATTAGGGATGGATGCAAAACTGAAAAAATGCACCTTTATTTCCAAATAAAATATTGTCGCCAAACATTGTGATAGGGACATAATTTAAATGGTTTTATAACCGGGACAAATGGGTTAATACATTTCATGGGTTTTAATTACAGTAGCATGCTTTATTTAAAAACTATAATGGCCGAAAACTGAAAAATAATAATTTTTTCCCACATTTTTTCCTATTTCCCCATTAAAACACATTTAGAATAAAATAATTCTTGGCATAATGTCCCACCTAAAGAAAGCCTAATTGGTGGCAATAAAAACAAGATATAGTTCATTTCATTGGGATAAGTAATAATAAAGTTATAGACGAATGAATGGAAGGAGCGCTGAAAGGTGAAAATTGCTCTGGTGGTCAGGGGGTAAAACCCCTCAGTGGTGAAGTGGTTAATGACCAGAGAGTTTTTTTATGGAGCTGTGATCTCTGAGTATACGTTATAAAGACATAAATAAATACATGAGGTATCTTACCTCTCTAGATGAACCAACCCAGAAAAAAACCAAAAAACCAAGGGTTTAGATCGGGTAAGGTTTATTTAAGCACAATTAAAAAATGTGTTTCTTGGGTCTTTGCCCGCTTCCTCAGGTCAATAAAGTACCTTAGGGAATTCAGTTTGCAGCGTGCTTCAGTTTGCGGCAAACTGAATTCCTCAAGGCATTTTGACCGAAGGATGTGGGCAGACACCTGAGAAATGTGTGTACGAACAAAGGAAGGACACCTAAGTAGCAAATAACCTATAATATATGTTGGTGACCCACCACCAACATTAATAGTGTATCATAGTTGACATAAATAAATCCCAATATATATAATCTCGCATGCACCTTGTCAGCAAAGATAAATAGCAAAAGTATATGAAGAGCAACTGACTCTTGGGTGTATGCTAGAGTATTTTAATAGAAAAATTGGACAAAAAGACACTTATACATACAATTTGAACCATATATAGCACATAGCACATAAACCCTTTTAAAACAGGGACAGAAGGTCCCTGTTTTAAAAGGGTTTATGTGTTATGTGCTATATATGGTTCAAATTGTATGTATAAGTGTCTTTTTGTACAATTTTTCTATTAAAATACTCTAGCATGCACCCAAGAGTCAGTTGCTCTTCATATACTTTTTCCACCTGAGAAATGTGTTGTCTTTTTTAAATTGTTCTTGAATAAACTTTACCTGATCTAAACCCCTGTTTATACTGGGTTGGTTAAAGCGGATCCCAGATGAAAAACTAACTATAACAAGTAACTTGTCTATATATCTTATCTAAAGTTTAGATAGTTTACACAACAAATCTAGCTGCAAACAGCTTAAATAGAATATGATTCTTTCTTCTTGTGATACAATGACAGCAGCCATGTTGTTTGTAAACATTACACAGAGGCAGGTTTATCTGCATCTTGAGCAAAAAAAACTTAATCCCCCCTCCTCCCTCCTCCCCTCTGGGTCTGAAATCTCTGGCTAGTAATACCTCCCCTTCCTCCTGCCCAGACTGAGCTCCCATGAGCCCTTGCTACTGTCTGAAAGTGCCTTGGCTCTCTGAAACCCTGTGGGCGTGGCTTGTTTAGACTATAGGGAATTACAGTGTTAAAACAAAAAAAGTATTTGGCTTGAGGAATGCCCTATAAACAATAGGAAAGGAACCCAATTATGCAATGTGTAAAAGTTCATCTCGGATCCACTTTAATCTGGAGAGGTACGATGCCTCATGTATTTATTTATAGCCTTTCACTCTGAGAGATTTATTTTTGGGCTCCTATATCCTCCTTCATCCTGCCTATTGTTAAAGAGAGTCTGAAGCGAGCATAAATCTCGCTTCAGACCTCATAGTTAGCAGGGGCATGTGTGCCCCTGCTAAAACGCCGCTATCCCGCGGCTTAATGGGGGTCCCTTCACCCCCAAATCCCCTCCGTACATCGCGGAATCTCTTCCGCATTGGGGCAGGGCTAACCGCCGCAGCCCTGCCTCCTGCGCATCTTTCAGACGCGTACCTCCGCCTCTCCCCCGCCCCTCTCAGTCTTCCTTCACTGAGAGGGGCGGGGGAGAGGCGGCGATGCGCTGAGAGGCAGGGCTGCAGCCGTTAGCCCTGCCTCCAGGAAGTGCAAAATGTACGACCAATTTGGTCGTTGATTTTGCACGGGGGGGTTGGGGTTGAAGGGACCCCCGTTTAACCGCAGGATAGCAGCGTTTTAGCAGGGGCACACGTGCCCCTGCTAACTATGAGCTCTGAAGCAAGAATTATTCTCGCTTCAGTGTCTCTTTAAGGCTTTAGTTTGTAGCTAATGTGCTTTGTTATTCAAACAGCCACAAGGCAAGTCACAGGGTGTGATACGATTTATGTAGCATGCCTTTTTGAAGTCCTAACACAGGTTATATAACAAATAATATGTAACTTGTAAACCTTGTAAATGATTCTGAAAACCAGAAAAAGTTCCCTTTAAATGATGGACTTTTCTTGTCACAAGGCATATAGAAAATGTTGTAGAAGCTGATCTGTCAGTGAGAAGATATAAAAGTGCATGTGTGTGAAACAGATGGGAGGAATTTGGAGTGTCATAAAAAGTTCACACATCACCTGAAGCAGTATTGCCAACTGGCTGCCCAATGTTTCAGTGTATTATCTAAGCAATGGTTCTTTATTCATGCAGCATCGTATGGTTGGAAATGAGAATGAGCTCAAATTATAATTCAGAATTTGGCATCACTTTTGCTACCATTGTACACTACTAATGGCTTATAATGAGTATTAATACCATTAACATTTTATGGTTCTAGTCGTTCTTTAGCTGACCATAGCAGCTGGCATTCTGTGCTGTACTTAATTTTTTTTAGTCTTTTAAATAAAACTAAGCGTAAATATAAAGTATGAATCATTTGGGGTGTCAATAGAATCTTTGACCGCTGAAGTCATTCAAGTCCACAGAGTCATTTAAATGAATGCAATTGTCACCTACATCAATCAGCAAAAAGAATTAAAACTACTAAGGGCCTGAGCCCACTAACGCAGTTGTGTCCGCTTCTGTCCGCTTTTCATCATCTGTAACATTGATAATTAACTGTAAAATGCAGGGGGGCTCGGATAGTACTTTTTAAAATCGGAATTCATTTGGACCCGGATACCCAGATATCCGGATCCGGTTCGGTTATCCGAATCCGACCTTTTAGATATCCGTGTGAACGCGGATATCTAGACGCATTATCCGCGGATATCCGACCTATTCGGATATCTGGATAGAAAAAACAGAAGTGCCCTTTAAATGGCTTTAAAAGCGTTTTTTAGAAGGTGAAAAATCCCTCCACCCTCCCCCTCCACCCTCCTTCCTCCACCCACCAGGAGGGTGGAGGGAGGAGGGTTTTTATCTTTGTAATCGGTTTCGGATTCAGATATCTGCAATATCCGCGGATATCCGGATTATGTGTCCAAATATCCGCAGATAGCTATCCGGATTAAAAGAAAAATCCGGAATCCGAATCGGATAGTGTAAAAAAATTCGGATATCCGGGTTACCAGTATATCCAAAATCCGGATGAGCATCCCTGGATGTACTATAGCTTATGGTACTTATTTCTATATTAATGACCAGACACGTGAGGTTATTTCAGAGAGGTTAAATAAAAGGGGTTTTATTTACTAATCTACATACCGTGTTTCCCCGAAAATAAGACAGTGTCTTATATTAATTTTTGCTCCAAAAAGTGTGCTAGGGCTTATTTTCAGGGGATGTCTTATATTGATACTGAACAGGGTGTCCTCATGCTGGCCGCCTCTTATTGCTGCTCATTGTACTGTTATAGTGCCGATCGGGCACCTGTCATTTCATATCTTCACACAGTTGATAAACTTGATGTGTGCAAGGATGACATGACAGGTGCTTGATCTGCACTGCACGATGTGTCCCCATGCTGGACGTCCGTGTGAAGCTGATGTTTACAAGTACCTGCTGCTTTCTAATTGGATCAAGCGCCAATCATTGTACTCAGGGATGGTCGTAGTCAGCCAACTTCGCTACGCTGGAACTACGCGTAGTTTTACGCAATTACGCTTCATATGCATTTCGTAGACTACGCGTTAAAATACGCAATTACGCGTAGTGCGTAGCGTACTTCATGCGGACGCTTATGCCATTATGCATAAAAATGTACGCATGAATCCCCCTGCAAAATGCTTGTACCAGTTACTCTTCTATGCGTACATTCCCCTTTCCAATGCGTAATTTTGTATGCATGCAATCGTACACGGAAAAATACGCATATGCATGCAATCTTACACGGACGCAAATAACGCATTCGTAGTTTACTTCGCAATACACATGAGAAATACACGTATGGGTGTAAACTACGCGTAACGGTACTTCGCTACGCGTAAAATCGTATGCGTAGTTTTGAGACTTTGCCTACGAACTACGATGCGTAGATGCGAACTACGATGCGAAAATTCGCACTGGCGTAGTTTCTGCTCATCCCTGATTGCACTCGCTGAGTAGCAGCAAGTGCAGTGATTGGCCAAAAAGTAGAGCATGATCCCGCCTCTGAGACTGCTTGATCCAATTAGAAGCAGCCTGTGTAATCTGAGGGCGACGATGAGCGTCAGGAGGCAATGAACGGCTCAGTGTGCAAGCATGCAGCATTAATGAATGGAGAGTGACCTCGCAGAGACGGTAGCTACTGGTAGTTACTAGATTCAGTATCTCATTAGCAGTATGTGTCTCAGGGATGCAGCTGACAGGGATGTCATGTGGGCAGGGGTTTTATTTTCGGGTTAGGCCTTAGATTTGGAGAATAAGTGAAATTTCAGCTAGGTCTTATATTCAGGGGAGGTCTTACTTTAGGGGAAAGACAGTATGTACAAGTTATGTACAAGTTAGAGCACACATAGTATGTGACTCACATAATTTCTCTATATACCCTATGCACAGTCACACACTTTCATTAGCTGAGCCCCTTTCTGTCCCACAGTCCATGTCAGTGTTGCAAGAGAGAAAGCTTTAGCAACAGTTCCCTTGATATCTCCTCTGAAGAACCCTCCTCTATGGCTTAGATCACTTTTTGGGGGTAGGAGATAGCTGCCAGCACAGCCCTAGGGCAAACCCAGGCAAACAGGTTTTGTGTGAGTTAGGAGTCCTCTGCTGAATCATCCATTGTCGCTCGTCGGGGGCTGGGTATTGACATCATTCCTATACAGCTATTGTGTCCCTGTCAACAGTCATTTACAGTATGAAATACAGGCCTTTGTTTACCGCCCCAAAGCTTATCAAAAGATTCCCTGTGTATAGCATACAAAGTTCACTCCATGTAGGCACATCTGAAATAACTTTAAACTCCAACAGTAACTGAAAAGTGGACACAACTGTGTTGGTGGGCTCAGGCCCTGATTGGTTAAGTGAATATTGTTAATGATCTTGTTACAGTGGCACCTGTCATGAGAACAGTCAGTTATTGAAGGTAATGTGATTTCACTATTAAGCCTGTAGAAGGCTAACAAAATCCTGTAAGATCCTTTAATTTCTGTTGCAAGAGGACTTTTAAGTGGACCAGAACTCTTGCACAGGACAAAAGCAAAACAGAGAAATGTGTTGATTTTTTGATATTATAGGACACTTTCAGAGGCCCTGTGGAGTTCATTCCTTGATGCAATAACCAGTTTTGGTAGCACATGAGAGTTCTACTCATTATTATGTAGGTGTGTTTAAAGGACAATTGACCTGAGGGGGACATGTAGGCTGTTATATTTATTTCCTTTTAGGCTAGGTGCACACATAGCAGAAACGCTAGCGTTGCAGAGTCTATGGGCCGCAGGACGAACGCAGATCAAAAATGCATATGCGGTTTTGATGCGTGCGTTTTGAAAAACGCTGGTTTTCAAAAACGCATGAAAACGCACATAATGAAAGTTAATGGAAACGCAATGGTAAGGGTTTTTCATGCGTTTTCTATGCATTTTTTCTTAAAAAAATTGTTTTGTGATGTATTTCCGCTTCCTGTTTTCCTAGTGATTTGCATAAAATGCAAAATGAAAACGCATGAAAAATGCATACAAAACGCGTATGCGTTTTATATATGCGAACTGAAAATGCATTAAAACGCATGCAAAATGCTTGAAAAATGCATCTGCGGTAAAAAAAATTGAACACAAACGCACCACGAGCGCAGCAAAAATGCACAAAAACCACACACATTAACATAAAACATGACATAAAGTGCAGCTTTTCATGCTATGTGGGCACCTAGCCTAAAACAATGCACTTTCGCTGGCTGTCCTGCTCGAGGCAGGTCATTTCGGTGCGTGCTCTTCCCTTCGCTGCACATGACCTGAGTGCCACCATACACATGATATGTCTATATGGCCATGCAGCATTGTAATTTGGGTGTCGGCAATAGCCAGGCCCTGAATTACTTCTCCCTCTGAGTTGCTATGACAGGGAATAGTAATTGCTAGAGGGGAGATAGTAATTAACAGTTGTAGAAGAGGAATGGTTGTAGAAGGGGATACATTTTATTGTTTATC
This sequence comes from Hyperolius riggenbachi, assembly GCF_040937935.1. Taxonomy (NCBI): domain Eukaryota; kingdom Metazoa; phylum Chordata; class Amphibia; order Anura; family Hyperoliidae; genus Hyperolius; species Hyperolius riggenbachi. The sequence continues at coordinate 337,712,852 of NC_090650.1, forward strand.
ACTTTTTTCCTAGATCCCTGTCACTTACGATAGGTGGTAAATATCTGACAGATCTGTCAGGGTGTGGACTAGTCCATCTCCAGTCCTCAAGGGAATTCTCAGTTATTTATTTATTATAAACAGGGCTGTGGAGCCGGAGTCAAGGAGTCGGAGCAATTTTGGGTACCCGGAGTTGGAGTCGTTGAGTTCATAAACTGAGGAGTCGGAAGATTTTTTTACCGACTCCACAGCCCTGATTACAAATGCACTTGCTGAATTGCTCGGTCCAAAACAGTGTGCAACTGACATCTTTGTACAAACCCTTTCCAGGGAGTGCTTTTATAAAAAATAAAGACAATAGTGATGATCTCCTATGAGGAGGTGGACTAGTCCAAAATAAGTCGGATCTGTCAGCGTTTTAGTACTTACTGTAAGTGGCAGCAACATTGACAAAAAAAGTATTTTAATGCATTTTAATCTGGGAGTAAAGTACATTTTATAGGATCATTTGAAAACATTGCAAGATTAAAAGGGTGCGGCCTTCTCCACTATTGATTTTAGCTGCGGTACAGAAATCTTGGCACACACCGTATTAAACAGGCACCCGTTTTAACAGCGGCTACAATTTGTAGCTGCTATGTTTAGCTGCTATTTTCTATGTGTAGCAGCTATTCGTTGCTGCAATTTGTAGCCACTATTCCTAGCTGCAATTCAGGTGCCCTTTTAAACAAGATGTTGGTGTTCTGGTTAGGTGGGGGGGGGGGGGGGGGGGGGGGTAAATGTTACTTGCCCACTGGAGGGGGCTGGTAGGCACCACCAGAGGTGGGGTTAAGGGTTAAGCACCACCAAGGGGGCTTAAACGGAAGGTTCAAGCAAAATAAAAAAAAAAAGTTTCACTTACCTGGGGCTTCTACCAGCCCCATGCAGCCATCCTGTGCCCTCGTAGTCACTCACTGCTGCTCCAGTCTCCCGCTGGCAGCTTGCCGACCTCGGAGGTTGGCGGGCCGCATTGCATACATTTTTACCCATTCCCGCTAGTGCAGGAACATTAACACATACATTTTTACGCATTACTGGTTCAATGCGTACATTTTTATAATATTTTTATTTTGCTTGGACCTTCCCTTTAAGGGTTAGGCACCACCGGGGGAGGAGTTTCGGGATAGGCCCCACCAGGAGGGTTAAAGGGTAAGGCACCATCAGGGGAGGGTTCTGTGTGAGAATAGGCAGAGGTTAAGTAATAGTAAAATATCGGTAAATATTACCAATACTATATGAATGTAGTAGAATACTGGTAAAAATACTGATATTCTACTACAATTATCCTGCACCGTTTTTAACACGTGGCTTTTTCAGATGTTTGCCCATTTTATATGCATGTGTTTTAGATTCTACAAATTTTCACAATAGTAAAGTTCTTTCAAATATCAATTATTTGAGCAGCTTTCACGCAGGTAGACACAAACTCTGTTAGTGAACCCCCACAAGTGACTAGAGATGATTAAAGACTTGCAAAATTTTCTACCTTGATGCAAATGTTGTTGTGGTTTGTGTGTAACCGATTTAAATTGCATTAACCCGTTGCAGCCAGTTTTGATTGGTCCAACTTCAAGCTGCATTTCATTGCAACAAAGTTTGCAACTTTGCATCAGGATGTAAAAATTCTCAAGCCATTGATCATTCCTACAGGTGACTAGGAAACCATTGGTGCTGGGAGCTGGGATATAAGCAGCAGGTAAGAATTATGCCATTCTGTTGTCACATCGACAGAGTTAATCACCTAGAATGCCTCAGAATCCACAATTTTTTGTTTACTTACCAGCAATGTTCTTTTAGGTCTTATTATATTGCTGGCAACTGTATTCATACCTGGCACCATCCAGATCATGGGCTTAAATATGAATACTAATTAGGTTAAGCAATTTTAGGAGAGGGACTCAGTATAAGGATTAGGGGTGTTGGTGTGTGCACTGTGTAGAATTGGAAGAAATCCATAATTTATGCAGTGAGCAGCCAAAAACTGTGCTGACACTGGGGACTTTACCAATATGCAGCATATTTGGAAGTAATTTCAGCAATTCATGGACATCTCCCAGCCTGCACAGCTCAGAGTTTGCATATTGGAATACTAAATCCATTACATACTAAATACTCCATTAAAGCAAGCTTAGATATTGCACTGATCATTTTTTTTTAGAAAGTGAAACTTTGGGAGATTTGAAGCATAGATTACATTAAATTGCAGTGATTCATAATGTTTTGCATGAACGTTAACTAATTATGATGAAGTTCAGGGCATCAAGGGCGTTTTTGGCTCATGTGCGAGAAGACTTCCTGTTAATTTGTAACTAAGAAATTAGAGATTTGCACATTTAGACATTTATATGAATGCCAAGCAACCCACATGAAGACTTCCTTGCAATCCATGATTCAGAAACAACATGGTGAAAGTTTCAGAAATACAAATGGGGGAGAAAAACAGATTTATGTTCTTCCATGAACAATATGATTGGCTTTAAAGGACAACTGAAGTGAGAGAATGTGGAGGCTGCCATATTTGTTTTCTTTTAAGCAATACCAGTTGCCTGGCAGCCCTGCTGATCTACTTGGCTGCAATAGTGTCTGAATAACAGCAGAAACAAGCATGCAGCTAATCTTGTCAGATTTGACATTGTCAGAAACACCTTCTCTGCTGCATGCTTGTTCAGGGTCTATGGCTTGAAAGTATTAGAGGCAGGGGATCAGCAGGGCTGCCAGTAAACTGGCATTGCTTTAAAGGAAATAATTTGGCAGCCTTCATACCGCTATTGCTTCAGTTTTCCTTTAAAGGCAAAAGAATATGTTTGCTATACCTAACAGTATTGTGACACATGCAAGATGCGGGCTTTGAAAAGATCATTTCACCTCTCTGTAATGCACAGTGCTTCCAAAAGCAGAGATGCTATAGCAACATTTAAAGGGACTCCGAGCTCAGCGAAAAAAGTAAAGTTGTACTCACCAGGGTCTTTCTCCAGCCCAGTGCTGGTCGGGAGGTCCCACGCCGGCGTCCTGGCTCCTCTCCTTCACCCCGCTCCGGTATGGCTGACAGGCCGCAGCCCGGGCGACACTCGGTGGAGTGTCGGGCTGCAGCTTCCGCGTATGACGCGGATTACGTCACACGCCGGCCGCCTCGCGTCATCACGGCGGCCGGCGTGAAAGTACTGCGCATGCGCGCTTTATCGCGCATGCGCAGTACTTTCACGCCGGCCGCCGTGATGACGCGAGGCGGCCGGCGTGTGACGTAATCCGCGTCATACGCGGAAGCTGCAGCCCGACACTCCACCGAGTGTCGCCCGGGCTGCGGCCTGTCAGCCATACCGGAGCGGGGTGAAGGAGAGGAGCCAGGACGCCGGCGTGGGACCTCCCGACCAGCACTGGGCTGGAGAAAGACCCTGGTGAGTACAACTTTACTTTTTTTGCTGAGCTCGGAGTCCCTTTAAAGTGTACCTGAGAGGCATCACAAACTTAAAAAAATAAATACTTGCCTAAGGAGAGGAAAGCCTCTGGATCCTAAACAGGCTTCCTACACTGTTCTTTGGTCTTCCATCGCTGAGCGCTCCTCTTCAAGGACAAGTGAGGTCATACTGCGCCTGTGCGAGTATGACTTTGCCGTAAGCAGGGGCCGCTCGTGGTATAGCGCAGGCATGACCACAGCAGCACAGCCACACTCATGCCAGAAGAGGAGCTGACCCTGATTTTAAGGGGGTCTCCTTTCCGAGCGGTGGGGGACCAGAGGAGGGCTTGGGCAGCCTCTGGATGTTCCAGAGGCTTCCCTCTCCTTAGGTAAGTATTTATTTATGTAGAGGAGCAAATGAACCAGAAATCGCTAAAGGTGGCCATACACTGTTCGATTTGCCATCAGATCGATCAACAGAAAGATCCCTCTCTGATCGAATCTGATCAGAGAGGAATCGTATGGCTGCCTTTACTGCAAACAGATTGTGAATCGATTTCAGCATGAAATCGATTCACCATCTGTGAATCTGCCGTCACCTCCCCCCCCCCCCCCCCTCATACATTACCTGATCTGGCCGGCGCGAGTCCCCCGGTCTCCTTCTCCGCTCTGGGCTCCAGGCCTGCAGCTTCACTGTACTTCCTGTCCGGGGAAGGTTAAACAGTAGAGGGCGCTCTACTGTTTAAACTTTCTGTCGGGACAGGAAGAAGTGAAGCCTGCCGGAGCCCCTTCTGCCAAGCAACTTCCTGGTCTCTGTAAATTATTTCCAGATCTCAACGGCCGAATAAAAAGTCCAATTATGCCAGATATTGATCAAATGTGTTTACTTAAAATATATACTCTTGAAGGACACCTTGCGTAAGAGTGAAATGGAGCCTGCCATATTTTCAGGTGGGCGATTTTGAAACTACTGACACATAAAAGATCAGCACAACCGTTATTGTTTAAAAGGAATTAAAAATATGGCAGCCTCCAAATCCCTCTCGCACCCGGGCCCCATATGCAATTCACTTTTTCACCTGAGTTTTCTTCTAGGAGATACTTTTTCATCATCTTATTAAAATTCCTTTCCAGCACTTTTCAAATAAAGTACCAAAAAGTAAATTAAAAAGTACTATCAAAATTATTTTGAATATTTTCTTGCTTTTTTGTAGCTTAAAGGGCATTTTATTGACAAGTTTAAAAATATCACCTAGGAGAAAACTCAGGAGAAAAAGTGAATTGCATATGGGCCCTGGTGTCCTTAAACAGTACACTTACAGCGTAATAACTGTATAATAAAGGATCATGTGGTAGATCTATATTCTAACAGGCCAGACATGAGTATATGATGACCATATTGTGTCAGCTGACAGTGTTCTGTTATTACATATATTTGACGTAAATACACTACTTTATGATCATCATTTGGGGTCATTGCATTTTTTACATAGGTGGATATGGAGTATTAGATTTAGGGATTTTGTAATTTCTACTTCTGAGGTCTTCTATAAATGCAACTACCTGTATTGTGTTGTTGGTCACCCCTGTTATTGTCTGTCATCTTATGTAATATGTACAGTGCTGTGTAATATGTTGGCACTATATGAATCTGATACATAACATATACTCGTGCATAAGCCCAATTTTTCAGCACAAAAAAAGTGCTGAAAAGTTACCACCTTGGCTTATATGCGAGTCAGTTGAGCAGAACGAATAGTGTAGCAGGTTTTGTTACTGGCACAGGAGAGCAAGGATCAAGCACTAGTGATCCTGCTCTTGCCAGCTGGCTCTGTGCTTTGTCCGTGCCCCGCATCCCCTGCAACATGGTGTGCAGAGTGCGCTACTCAAGACCTGTGTCCTCTGGCTTGTGGAGCTGATTGTGCAAGCAACATGTCAGGTGCAATCTTCGGGTGTTATTCCTTTGTGGTAATTACTTTGTCTCAAATCTATGACGCCATCTAGTAGCATATTGAGACACAGCTGTATCATTCTTAGGGTACATCTGGCTATGAAGGGGCTATACTGAGGAGGGGGCTTATACATGAGTCAATCACTTTTTTTCTGCTTTCTAAGGCTAAAGTGGGTACCTTGGCCTATACGTGGCTTATATGTGAGTATATACGGTAATAACTATAGAAAAAACAAAACAATATAAAGTAGGGTTAATCGTGTACAGTGTTAGCTTTTGTGTGATCAAATAAACTTCACAAATGGTACAATTTTTTTTCTCTCCATTTTTGTTACTCTGAAAATAAATTTCATTTGCTATTAGTATTAGTATAGGATTGTGGTTTCAGATTTTTAATTAACTATCCATGTAAAAGCTTTATCTTTCATTGCTCTTTCTTAACCACTGCAAATTGTTGATTTTCAGCTTGACGGACTGGCACAGCTACACACTAACAGAACTTGTATCATTTATTTAGCTACCCATCTGGTGTGCAGTGCCTAGGGTCATTTCATGCGACATGGTCAGCATTTGGATGCATCCATCTGTTCATGGAAATAGAATGAATATATATCTTCATCCATTATTCAGGTTACTTTTCTGTTTTATTTAGCAAACGTGATTGTTAAGCTTCATTCATTCGAAATAATTCATTTCTATGTTTGGATTATTTGGGTTTCCATTCTCTGACTGTAAATGGTAATTCTTATTTATTTTTTTTTTTGAAGTTAAAAATATAAAAGAATAATAGTATTATTATTATTTCGTATTTATATAGTGCCAATCTCTTCCTTAAACCTGTACATAGTATATAGTCTTGCCCTTAATTGTCCCTCAGAGGGGCTCTCAATCTAATCCCTACCATAGTCATATGTCCATGTATGTTTCCTGTAGTGTGTGTATCAGTTTAGGGCCAATTTTAGGGGAAGTCAATTAACTTATCTGTGTGTTTTTGTGATTTGGGAGGAAACCTGACTGCTTGGAGGAAACCCGTACAGAAACTTCTTGCAGATGTTGCCCAGGCTGGGATTCGAACCAGGTACCCAGCATTGAAGTAGAGAGTGCTAACCACTACGTTACCGTGCTGCCCAGTATTTAGAGTTTAAAACTTTTTTTTTTCCAGGAAGGGAGGAAAACTCTGATTTGTTAGAGGTCGGCAGTATTTATTTTTCAATAATTTCAGAGGAAGTTAGTAACTTAAGGTAGCTGCTTAAAGGGAACCTGAAGTGAGAGGGATACAGAGGCTGACATATTTACTGGTATTTAATTTTGAACAATACCAGTTGCCTGGCGGTTCTGCTGATCCTCTGCCTCCAATACGTTTACCCATAGACCCTGAACAATCTGGCAAATTAGATGTTTCTGGCAAAAATCTGACAAGATTATCTACATAGTTGTTTCAAGTATGGAATTCAGACAGTACTGAAGCCAGAATGATCAGTAGGACATCCAGGCAACTGGTATTGTTTAAAAGGAAATAAATATGGCAGCCTCCGTGTACCTATTGCTTCACATTTCCTTCATATGCATGTCAGTCAGACCAGGGAGAGTACTGCAGGTCCCAAAAAGCCCTTTGATAATGCTTGGTGAACTTCAAGCAAAACTGTAGGAAGAGGGCTATGCAGGCTGCCTACTTTATTCCTTTAGGCCTCTTGCACACCAAGACGTTGCGTTTTAGGGGACGTTAAGGTCGCATAACGTGCCCCTAATGCAACGGATGGTGGTGTTGAAATTGGACGTCAGAGCCGCATTATGCAGCTCCTGATGCACTGTTTTTTCGTTCCATCTATACTAATAGAACAGCCGCTCCAGGATAGTGATGGGAAGTCCGGATCTTTTCAAGGATTCGGATGATTAGAATTGGATCATTGAAAAGATCCGGATCTTTGAACCAAATCATTTGAATCATTTTACTAGGGAAGCAGACTGGGGGTGAAATGACTAGCAGGACAGGACTTTCCCTGCACTGTACATTCTGTATGTTCCTGTTTCTTCCAGACAGACATCCACTGTGAACCGAATCGTTCATTGTGATGATCCGGATGATTCGACTCACAAAAAAGATCCGGATCAAATGAAGGATTCATTCATGATCCGGACAACACTTTGAGTCCAGGTTACGTCACCACAGTGCAGTGAATATTAATTAGCCATGTGGCTAGTCACTGAGCATGTGCAAGCCCAGTATAACGCACAGCATGCTGCACTTTCATTAAACGTGCAGCGTTATACGACGTGTGCACTGTGAACAGCACACTGATTTTTCATTGCTGTGAGTTGGGCTGAGTTAGAGGCTGCTGTAACGTGGGACTTTAACGTCCCACTGTGAAAGCAGCCTTAAGCTAATGGAAGGTGAAGATGAGCTTTTCTATGTTTCATTACAGATGATTCTTGGTTTGCACATGTTTAACTTGTGGTTTGCTCTGAAATAATGCAACCTCCCTCCTCCTCCTAATGTATAGGCATGGGCATTTAAAAAAGAAAATAGATTTACAATGTACAAGCGCATACTGAACTCTATTCTGAGCACCCTTATTAGCATTAAATGAGTTAGAAGACTGGAAAAGGGCAGTGGTAATTGTGCTAGACCCAGTACGACTGGAGACGCACCACAGAGTGCTTTTTGGATTATTTTTTAAATGCTCCCATTGACCTGCATTAAAATTGCAGTAAAATCTCGGCAAAATTGCCACAATCATGTTTTGTTTTTTTTAAATCGCAATTAGGGCTATTTTGACATGATTTTACTGGCAGTTCTCTAATAGGAAAGAAAAAACGCTTCCTCCCTCTTCCCATTAAAGGTTTCCTTTAATTGTGTCACAATTACTAGACCATATTCTTGGCTTCCTTTCAGACCCTACAGCAGCGTTTAAAGTTGCTTAAATTATTTTAAAGTTACGTTTTAGATTAATACCTGAATAACTACCAATGACTAATCTATTTCTATGGTTTTAAAGGAATACTGAGGTGACATGATATAGACAGGTGTATGTACAGTGCTAAGCACACAAATAACTATGCTGTGTTCCTCTGTTTCTTTTTCTGCCCGAAAGAGTTAAACATCAGGAATGCAAGTGACAGTTTATGTCCAGTCGGGACCTGGTCGAACTATAGCAGACTATATCTTAGCTTAAAACTTAAAAAGTATTTTTTAAATATAAAATAAAACTGTGGGATACCTAAAAAGTCATTTTATAAGTAGTATCGATACACCTGTTTATCTCATCAGTTCTTTTCCCCTTTGTATTTCTTAAAAGATGCCATTTTGGCCTATGGTTCTACTGATGCTGCTTGGATGACTGAATTCTGTTTGTTATAAATCAATAGGAGAGATGCCCTACATTCCTTTCTGTGTTACTCTGCATGCAGTAAAGAGCACAATGTACTATATGGTCCATATAATTCTATGCAATAACTATATTATACTACACTGCTCAAAAAAAATAAAGGAAACACAGAAATAAGACATCCTAGATCTGAATGAATAAAATATTCTTATTAAATACTTTGTTCTTTACATAGTGAATGTGCTGACAACCAAATCACTCAAAATTTATCAAATGAAGTCAAATGTATCAACCTATGGAGGTCCGGATTTTTAGTCACACTCAAAATTAAAGTGGAAGAAACACTACAGGGTGATCCAACTTTGGTGTAATGTCCTTTAAAACAAGACAAAATGAGGATCCGCAGTGTGTGTGGCCTTTACGTGCCTGTATGACCTCCCTACAATGCCTGGGCATGCTCCTAATGAGGTGGCAGATGGTCTCCTGAGGGATCTTCTCCCAGACTTGGACTAAACCATCCACCAACTCCTGGACAGTCAGTGGTTCAAAGTAGCATTGGTGATGGAGCGAGACATGATGTCCAAGATGTGCTCAATTGGATTCAGGCCTGGGGAACAGGCGGGCCAGTCCATAGCATAGGAGGAACCTAGGGCCAACCGCACCAGCATTTGAGTCCTGTCGGACTCAAAGTGCTTGCGAGGCAGCCACTAGAGCGCACTCAGTAGGCAAAAGCAGTGTTAGGGAATCTTGCCCAAAGAACTCCTTACTGAATAGGTCTCCTACGTCAGAGGCATGCAGGGGCGGACTGACCATTAGGGCGCTTGGGCATGGACCGAGGGCTCATGGTCGGGGGGGGGGGGGGCGCTGCCTGCCAGAGAGCCCTGAGCACGAGGGGAGACAGCCAGCGAAGGAGGGCGATTTGCATAGCAGCGGAGAAGGGGGGAAGTCCCCCCCCCCCCTTCCCTCACCTTGGGGCCCCCCTTCCTGGCTCTCCCCTCCAGAATCTGTGAAGTGTTGGCACAGCGGCTGACAGCGGGCGGAGACTTACCGCTGTTCAGCCACTGGAGGGAGCGCTGATCTGTGTGCCACTAGTCTGGGCTTCTCAAGCCCAGACTAGTGGCACACAGATCAGCACTCCCTCCAGTAGCTGTACAGCGGTAAGTCTCCGCCCGCTGTCAGCCGCTACCCACTGCGCCGACACTTTACATATTCTGGAGGGGAGAGCCAGGAAGGGGGCCCCCAAGGTGAGGGAAAGGGGGGGAAACTTCCCCCCTTCTCCGCTGCTATGCCCATTGCCCTCCTTCGCTGGCTGTCTCCCCTCCTGGAGACACCTACAAGCCTGGCTGCATATACTGGGGGCACTTATAGACCTAGCTACATATACTGAGGGCACCTAGAGACCAGGCTATACTGGGGAGACCTATACACCTGGCTGCATATACTGGGGAGACCTATACACCTGGCTATCTATACAGGAGACACCTATAGACCTGGCTATCTGTACTGGGCACTAGAGACGGCCCGAAGCGTTCGCGGGCGAACCTCTATGAGGTCGCTACTACTTCCGGGTCGCTATGACGGCAGTAGTACGGCAGCGCTGGGCCGGCGGTGCGTGTCTTTGATCACGCGCCCGTTGCCGGCCACTCTCTGCGCATGACGTCACTCATGATGTCACGCACATGCGCAGAAAGTGCCCGGCAACAGGAGTGCGATCTAGGTCACGCACCGCCGTGTCAGCGCAGCCGTACTACTCTGGGTCATAGCGACCTGGAAGTAGTACAGGGTGAGATGTTCGCCGGCGAACGGTTCGGGAACCGTTCGCTTACATCTCTACTGGGGACACCTATAGACATGGCTATCTGTACTGGGGACACCTACCACAATATAACATTTACTGTTGTCAGTAAATTATTATATCTTAGTCTGTAAAAATATAACGTGAAAGGTGGGAAACACTGGTATAGGGGCCCCATAATCTCCTATTGCCCGGGGCCCCCATGAGTTGTCAGTCCGCCCCTGGAGGCGTGTGAAGATCTAATCTCGGTAGTTAATGGTAGTCAGGCTACCTCTTACAAGCACATGGAGGGCTGTGCGGCCCCCCAAAGAAATGCCACCCACACCATTACTGACCCACTTCCAAACTGTCCATGCTGGAGGATGTTGCAGGCAGCAGAATGTTCTCCATAGTGTCTCCAGACTCTGTCACGTCTGTCACATGTTCTCAGTGTGAACCTGTTTTCATCTGTGAAGAGCACAGAGTGACGGTGGTGAATTTACCAATCTTGGTGTTTAATGGCAAATGCCAAACATCCTGCACGGTGTTGAGCTGTAAGCACAACCCCAACTTGTGGATTTTGGGCCCTCATACCACCCTTATGGAGTCTGTTTCTGATGTTTGAGCAGACACATGCACATTTGTGGAAGGCTGAAGGTCATTTTGCAGGGCTCTGGCAAGCTCCTCCTGTTCCTCCTTGCTCAAAGATGGAGGTGGCTGTCCTGCTGCTAGGTTGTTACCCTCCTACATTCTCCTCCACATCTCCTGAAGTACTGGCCTGTCTCCTTGGTAGTGCCTCCATGCTCCGGACACTACGCTGAGAGACACAGCAAACCTTGCCACAACTCGCATTGATGTACCATACTGGATTAGCTGCACTACATGAGCCACTTGTGTGGGTTGTAGACTCCATCTCTACCACTAGAGTGGAAGCACCGCCAGCATTCAAAAGTGACCAAAACATCAGCCAGAAAGAAAAGGCTAACACACACACACACACACACACACACACACACACACACACACTTCAAGAGGAAGAAGGCGGCTCATAATGCAAGCTTTCAGTGGATTAGTGTCCTCATCCAGGTGTATTTCTGTGCAGGAATGGAGCAGCATTTGGTTAGACAAGAGGTCCCAATCGATAGAGAGCCCAAAAAAGTGAACTACTTCCGTAAAAGCTTTTACACTTGGCTTTTATTATTGTCTTCTTTTTCTGCCTACCGTACATAATTCTCTTGGTTTAAAGAATTTTCTTTAACTGCCACGAATATGAAATAAATTATCACTACTGGTACAGTTGCATGAAAAAAAGTGAAAAAAATCCTTTTATTAATGCAGAATATAAGGTAAAAATCATTTGTCTTGAACCATCTAAAATAAGGATACCTACTTGCACTATCTTACTGAATCAGTGCAGGAGGGTTCATAAGAAAGCCGTGCAAAGTACAGGAGCGCACTGACAATCAGACATCCAATGGAGACTAATCAAGGTTGCTGTTTCTGCACTCTGTACCTTGCCCTTTGAATAACCTGAGTTTAAAGCTCTGCTATTTCTGAACAGTGCACAAGCAATGCCATTCTCTATGCTCACCTGTGGGTTAAGGACGTTTTATTTTTAGTAATCCCCCTGGCACCTTTTAGGTTATGCTAATATTTTTTGAAGACTGTTCAGTGGATGGCGTGACTCCCTGGCTCCTGGAATGATGCAAGTAAGATGTACATTACGTCGCATAAATTCACTTCATCAGTGTTCTGGCTCATTAGTTGAGCAATTCCATCAAGTGTAATGAATCTATGTAATAAAGGATTAAACCATCAGTGATATGGGGCAGGTCAAATATCTCTGATATCGCTGCCTGGAAGGTTGTTGAATACAGCTGGAATTGTACATTATTTAATGGAACGTTTCAGAACTCTTCACTACTTTATGCATTTTCGCTTATTGATTTTCTTTATTTTCTCTTTTATGGACAATTTAAACTTTTTGAAAAAAAGTGATTTTTTTTTTCTGCACGTAATCCCCATAATGCAGGTCAGTGAATGAAGGTGCATAACATTTTTTCATGTCCTAAGTGTAAACTAAGCGTACGTAAAGAACCATTGCTTTTAAGCACACTTGTAGTTTATTAGGTTTACAGATGTATTAGAGCAGAAGTGTCAATCTCAAATACAAAGTGGGCCGAAATTGAATATTTGAACTTAGCCACGGGCCAACCTGAATGTCTACTGGCCACCTTATAAAGTTCCCTGGTGTCTAATTGCTCCCTCCAACTCCTATACAGTTCCCTGGTGTCTAGTGGCACCCATCCTCCCCTATACAGTTCCCTGGTGTCTAGTGGCCCCCACTCTCCCCTATAAAGTTCCCTGGTGTCTAGTGCCCCCACTCTCCCCTATACAGTTCCCTGGTGTCTAGTGGCCCCCATCCTCCCGTATACAGTTCCCTGGTGTCTAGTGGCCCCCACCCTCCCCTATACAGTTCCCTAGTAATTAGTGCTTTTTCCCTTCCTTCCCCATATGGCTTCCCTGGTGTTCTAGGGCTTCACCTTCAATATAGCTTCCCTGGTGGTCTACAGTGGGCCAAACATAATGCGAAGTGGGGAAACCCCTTGAGGGCCAAATTTAATGGCTGTGATGGGAAGATTTGGAAAAGGATCAGCAGGGAAGTCAGGCAAAATGCACTGTTTAAAAGGGAAAGTCTCCTTATCTCTCTCACATTATGTGTCCTTTAACTGGAAAAGGGTTATCCAAAATGCCTCCATGATTGTAATAAATGTATTATGTATTCTTATTATCCTCTATAATAAAACCCCTGTGTCCCTGCGTGTGCCTGTCTCTGTGTAGCTGGGTCCATGCTTTTTGCTACTGTGCATATGCATGGACCCAGACAGCTGTTGAGACAGGACGGGGTCAGTGAGCCGGGCCGGCGTGTGCACGGGCGGATGGGTGCGTGCGCACACGAGCGACGCAAGCGCATTTTTTAACAATAGACCTAGAGCGCATTTTAAAATGGGCTTGGGTTTACTAGTTGATTTATAAAGGGCCAACATAATTTGTGACACTGTATAAAGTAGGAAAACAGACAAGGGGTACATAATAATACAGACAATGATGTACATCAAATATGGACACTGATACAAAATACAGAACTGGTAATTACAAATGAGGCTTTTTTCACAATGGGACGCTGCGTTTGATGCGACGTTAAAGTTGCACAACGTGCCCCTAACGCAGCGCATGTAGGTTATGAAATTGGATGTTGTTTTGCACTGCGTTGTGTCTCTTGGTGCGCAGTTTTCGTTGCATACTGATGGAACGAAAACGGCGCATGCGTTACATTTAAAAAAAAACAACAAAACATTACTGAGCATGTGCAACACACATAACGCAGCAAATTTATTGCTAAACGCACAGCATGCAGCACTTTCTAAATATTGCTACACGTTACACACAATGCAACGTGTGCACTGTGAATGTCGCACAGACTTTGTATTGCTGTGCATTAGTCTGCGTTATAATTTTTTTATAACGTGCGACTTTAAAGGGAACCTTAAGTCAACTTTATTTTCAAATATAAAGATAATACCTTAAAGCTATCTATCGGCCCTGCAATTTTGCCTATGAATTGCCACTTTGGAGTGTTTATTTTCTGTGTTACCGGCAGGTTGAATTTTTATAATTTATTCAAAATGGCGCAGCTGGCTGGAACTATTTCCAGTTTAGCCAGCGCTTGTTGCCGTCATGTGTCTCCTCCTGCCTCATTGCTACACTCGCTCGTGCACTGCCTTCTCTGTTTCAGTGCACGATTATAGTGTCCACAAAGCGCTGTTCCCGAGGCATATGCTGGAGCATGCGCAGACACTTCATTTAGTGGCCGGCTGAGTTTGGCAATCCTCAGATAGCAGAGCAATCGAGCGAGGATGAAACAGCCGGCCACATCTGTTGGTTAAATAAAATTATTTATAGTATATTCAGCGGCGCCGGCGGCAGTAGGACCCAGCGAGGGAGGGAAGATTTATGTGATTACAATCCTGGGTCATTCGCCGTCAGGCGCCGACAGGGCCAGCTGTCAGGGAGGATTTATGGAAAACGGAGGACTTGATAAGAGAACAGACACAGCGGTAAGTCTCTTATCAGCCTCCTCTATTATGCACACTATCTGCTCTTAAAAAAAATATGGCTTAAGTGCCTCTTTAACGTCCCACTGTGAAAGAGGCCTGACAGGTGTAGCATGATGAATAAAATGTATAATAGAGTGCAAGCAATGAAATAAACCACAAAATCCAAGACACAAAAGGGTGAGGGAGTCCTGCCCTTGCGAGCTTACAATCTAAAGGAATGGGGTTGGGGGCGACAAGAGGTGTGGGGGTTTGCGGTATACATACATATTATGCATTCAGCTACATATTGACAAACTTTGATGCATAGTCTACCCAGTCACCTATACAGCTGGTCCATACTGTAGGCATCAGGGTGGGCAGTTTGCAAGACAGTACACAATTCTATAGCCCAGTTCTATTTGCACAGGTTTTTGAGGAGTCGCTGTACCAATTGCCAGATCTACCATAACGCGGCCTAAGGCAAATATTTCAGAGGGCAAACTGATAAGGTACTGTAAAAATTAAGAGTCCATTAAAAACAAAACAAAAAAAAAAACTGTTTACTCTCTGTACTGTTGTTCAAATGACTGCATAGATAAGTGCCCACCAAATAGATTAATTATACAAACTTTGGAGTATGTACGCTGTCCCTGCTTCCCATGTTTCATTCAAAAAAATCTGTCTCAGTCTGCAGTAGTGTTCTAATGTACAGGCAAAGCAGTAGGCTTTGTAGACTATCCGTTTCAGCCAGCCCTCTGAAGACCTTCCTTAGATTCTCACACAGGCTAGTGTCCTTATCATGTGTGACTACGGACACAGCGGAGAGGGTAATAGCAATCCATATTAAGTGTCTGGAGATCGGAGTGACCGGATCTGCCTGGAATGGACAGGAAGTATCCACTAATGTTAATTTGATTTATAGAATATCCTAAAATAAAGTCTTAAAAACAAGTACAGGGCAGGGAGATATAGATCAGTGCTGATTAGTAGTCAGATACATGTAGATGTTGCTAGTCAATTCAAAGAAAACACAATTGTTCTTAATCTAATTAAACTTCTTGCTTTCTCATGCTAACTGATTCTGTTAGCTTTGGTTAGTAAACTGTTGTGTGCGTAAACATCCTGGGATCTGCATGAAGTTTGCCCATGTGTTAAAACTGTCACTGTTTCTGACTTTCTGTAACTTTGAGTCTCTCTCTCCGTCCCCCATGCACACTGAGCAGGAATTATGAGGAACAGGCACACTTGCTCACTGAACACCAGTGATGGCCAGGGGCGGTGACTGCACTTTGGGGGGATAGTAATATGCACCATGTTGGGGTATTTTTGCTATCTACAACGCCCACTGAAAGAAGTGGTGATACGTGAGGGCAATTGTTGCAGTTTAAATGTGGGGTGATTGCTGTGTGTCATGTTGGGTAAGTATTGCATTTCAAATGTAGGGGGGCAGAATGGGAAGGAGCATCCTCACAATGTTTGCTTCAGGCAGCAAAAAGGCTAAACCGGCCCTGACTGTTTTGTGGTATGCCACCCAAGTTTCTCCCCGCGTAAGTCATGCAGTGAAGTTAGCTATGAAGGCAACCCAGTAGGTAGTGTGATTTATAGGCTTGTGGGGAACATTTTAAATAGTGCAATTTCCACAAAAGTGTGAGCTTCATTTTATGTTAAACCTCAGCATTAAAAATTCAGGATAACATGATAAAGTACACACACGATTGTCTTCAGAGCAAATTAGATTTAGGAAGTTCCCTACCGTTGAATGTGATAGGTGACTTAATTGAGTCAGGAAATCAGCTCAGAGTTGGATTAAAGTTGGAACATAGGGGATTTATAGATTGGCTATCTATGAGCCAAATTCTACCATTTTATATCGGACTTTTCAGGCCAGTCTTGCACTGTATTTGTTTGATGTGATCGCACCACAGATATGAAGCTTCATATGACTCTGAGCCACGGTGTGGTGAGAGGGTCATATACATATGCCCGCCCCCGGGCTAGTGACATACTCCCTGCTTGGCAGGAAGTACATCACTTACACAATAATAACAAAAATAACAAATGGCTCAACTAACGGATAAATATATATTAGCAAGTCTGCATATATATTTATCAAGAAACTAGCTAAAGCACAAGTAATAAGGTCGCATAGAACTACAATAATAGAACTATACAGAGTAATAAGGTGCCCAGCAGACCAGTGTACTAACCGCTATGACGGGCAGGGTTTAAAATAGGAGGCAGACTTTTTTAAACCGGCATCAGCCAATGGATGCAAGTATGCAAATTTCCACAAAGCTGAATGGTAATCATTCAATCTTGAGCTGGCTTGATTACCATTTGCTAGCTGGCTGTGAATGCAAAGGACTCCCATAAGAAATACATGCAGTATTATGTAACAACATGAATGCAGGAAATCCAGGGCTATCTGGCTGCAGCTCAGCTGCAACAAGCAATTGGTGGAATGATGACAGCATCCTGAGCTGCCCAGAACTGCAGAGTGATTGCAAATGACAATGAGACTTATTGCGAATGCAAGCAGATAAGCCAGAACTGTTCGTTTGCAGCTCCACTGCAATGGACAAAACCCGCTACAGGAGAGATCCTTACACTTGCATTACTGCATGATTTGTGCGGTAAGCGCAGTTCATGTGGTAACGTGCTGCAGACTGCATCAGATCTGATGCTTCCACTGCATCGCATCACACTGCATTAACTCTGCAAGGCTCCATTGCTTACATTGCAGCACCTTTCCGTAAGAAAGGGTAACACAATGCAAGTTCACAATGCCAGTGTGCAAGGGGCCTCCGTGATTGACCTGTGTATGTAAAGAGCAGGACAGCCAAATGCCCAAAAAGTGTCTTGTTTAGCATCATTTTTGAAGTATGTACCCCTTTACATAAGAGGATATTTGAAAAGTACCTCCTATTATAAATATCATTTCAGGTACCCCTTGACATATCTATATTTGTAATATTTTTGTAAATACTTTTCTAAAATAACACTTTTGGCAGAGGTCAAGTTTAATCTTACATTGAATGCATTTGAATTGGCAGAAGTCTACATTTTCAGTCCAGTGCTATCATGTCTTTATAGAGGAGTGGAAAATGTTTTACTGTAGACAGGTGTTGCAGTCGTTTTATGGAAAATATAGATAAGAGATGAATTTGTTGTACTCTATTCATGCAAGTTTTTACTTTACGTAAATCGTTGATGTAGCAATTTTAAGATCAGCCGTACTTGGGGAAATACAAATGACAAGGCTTAAATGACAAAACCTGCAAGGAAGGGCTGTCACAAGGGCAGGTGTACAATTGCCTCCCGGGCACGCTTGTTTTTACAGATGAAAGCTGGCAGTAATAGATTGACAGGGCTTCCTTCGGTGCTGGGCTTGATGTGCTCAGCGGTGCACCGTCTCTGCACACTGAAGCAGGAAAATGTGGCTCTGCGGCTGTTTGAGTTTCGACTGTACCTATAAAATAGTCATACGGAAAATGCTTCCATAAGAAGTGGAAATAGTCCTAGAGTAGCCATGATTCTCTGCAGGAAGGCACAGGTGAGATCTCACAACAAGCACATTGCAACCTCATCCCAAATGAAAACAGCTTGTTACCGGATAGCAGGTTAGAGTAATGCTAGACATTTATACCGCTCCTTACTTTAGATATTATAGGTTTCTCTTAAAGAGGACTTATGCTCTTCCACAGAAGAGAAGGGAAACACAGAGAAACCCACCCTGTGTATTTTGAGATAACAGCCTGTCTAATTCTTCCTTATCTGAAAGTAAAGAGCCACTGTAATTTCAGCTGTCATCTCTGTCTTATCTGTACCGAGGTTTGTGCCATTGAGACAGGCTACAGGAGTTTAACCCTTCTGCACTCCCAGCAAACCAGCTAGTAACTGCACTGCAGCATCTCTGAAGGAGAGGAAGTCCTGGTTGTAAGTCTGCTTTAACCTACACATTGCACCAGAAAAAGTTTTTTCAAAGTAAACCAATAGAATTGAATACACAGGGGTGGAGTTCTACTTCCGTGAATGTCTTGTGCAGAACTTAGGAAGAATTCCTTTATATTCATGTTTATACTAAATCCATTAAAACCAGGTTTCGGCTGTATGCCGAAATAAATAGTCTAACCCTCTGTTGCATTGGAACTGAGCCTGTGTTGTGGTTTGTACCCTGGGTGGTGGCCACATCTTGTTGATGAGCATTGGGTGTCTACATGCAATAACCAATTGGGTTGATAGAAGCAGCACCAATGATTATACTCACCTGTTTGACTATTCCACTGTGGACTGGAAAAACCTCTGGCAGCTATCACAATCATTATTCCCTTCAGTGCTCAATTCTTTTTGTTCTTAAAGTACTTTAATATTTCAGTGGCCATTATGCAATGAAATGGAAAACAAAAAAATACACTGTGTGCTATTATGGAGCTGTTGCATATTATCAGCAATGTGCTGCTCATTGGGGCAAGCTGGGATATTTAAGTGTGTTTAGCTAATTGCCAGCTATCAGCAGTAGGGTGTAGCTGTGCGTGCAGTTATAATTACATGCCTGGCCTGTCTTCTTCTTGTAAATCAGTTCCGAGGGGTCTGTGTCCGGGGACTTCCTGTGTATAGCCCCCCACGCTCTGCCTCGCTGAAAAATGCCATTTGTTTTCTGCGTTGTAACCTTTCATCAATGTTTCTCTACCTTCTGTAAATGCAAAGAGGACGGTGCCATCCAACGTAATTTTCATGCTCTTTTTTGTCAATTCATCACAGCAAACACATAGCGACGTTTCGAGGATAACCTCTTTTTCAAGCTCTTGCTGCGAGTGAAGTACATTTAAACATCAATAAACATCCTTATATACTATCCATGGAGTACACCCAACCAATAGACTCAACGTTTCATTACCACCAATCATAATGGTCCTTGTATATAGCGGACCTGATGGGGAACTGCATTGTCATTTACCCAGGTGCATTCAAATGTGAATCCCTCCCACTCCCACACACACCAACCTTGGATAACGTCCGCCTCTCCTAAGAGTCAGCCCTCACTGCCGCCCCTGTCTGGCCGCAGATGCGGACCTGACAGAGGACTGGCGTGATGACGTGCTAATGGCCACACGCATGCGCAGCCATGGCGCGTCAGGCTGACTCTTCATGACGAGTGCTGCGGGACCCGCCCGCAGCCTCTCGTCACTAGATGTTACTCGGAGCTGCGGGTGCATACAATAAGAGGAGACCAGGAAGTAAACACAGCGGCATGCGGCCAATGGCTCGCTAAAACCGCTGTGCTACGTCACCATGTAAACACTTCAGTGTGCGAGTCTAAAAATGAATAATTCTAAACATAACTCAGTTACATCAATGTAACTGAGTTATGTTTAGAATTATTCATTTTCAGGTAGCATAAATTTAATTTAAGATGGGTACTTGCTATAGCATATAGTCATGTACATGAATGTAGCAGTGAGTGCGATGATAGACTCGCATACTGAAGTGTTTACATGGTGACGTAGCACAGCGGCTATTGCGAGCCATTGGCCGCATGCCGCTGTGTTTACTTCCTGGTCTCCTCTTATTGGATGCGCCCGCAGCTCCGAGTAACATCTAGTGACGAGAGGCTGCGGGCAGGTCCCGCAGCACTCGTCATGAAGAGTCAGCCTGATGCGACCATTATGGTTGGTGGTAATGAAACTTTGAGTCTATTGGTTGGGTGTACTCCATGGATAGTATATAAGGATGTTTATTGATGTTTAAATGTACTTCACTCGCAGCAAGAGCTTGAAAAAGAGGTTATCCTCGAAACGTCGCTATGTGTTTGCTGCAATGAATTGACAATAAAAGAGCATGAAAATTACGTTGGATGGTGCCGGCCTCTTTGCATTTACAGTTTGAATTGTCTGGAGTACTGCTGGACTGAGCCTTGGCACATCCCATACTGGCAACTAAAGGTGTGCATCACACTTACTTACAATTGCATGTTTCTCTACCTTCCACACCCAGGGAGATAAGCTACAGTGCCATGGGTTGCAGATGTCTTGATAATGTTGCGCACTGTGGACAAAGGCAATCTAGATCTCTGGAGATCAATTGTAACCTTGAGATTGTAGATTGATTTTTCTACAATTTTGGTTCTCAAGTGCTCAGACAGTTCTCTTCTTCTTTCTGTTGTCGATGCTTAGAGTGGCACACACAGACACACAATGCAAAGACTTAGGGCCCGTTTCCACTAGTGCGACGCGATTTCGCCGGCATTCCGACGCTTGTAAAAACGCATGCGGGTGCGTTTCCGCATGCGTTTTACCCGCGATTTCGCGTGCGATTTCGCATGGCAGGGTGCCATGCGAAATTAACCATGACACTGCCAGGACAAAATAACATTGGGAAGGGTGCGAAATCGCACGCGAAATCGCGGGTAAAAACGCATGTACCAAACGCATGCGTTTTTACTATTAAATACATTAGCGGCGATTCGCACGGATTCCCGATGCAGGCGAAAACTGTGGGTCCCGCCGTGCAGATTTGGCCCGCTGCCAAATCGCTCCCGCACGCCGCACAGGTGGAAACAGCCCCATCCACTAACATTAGCTATGCGAATCCGCATGCAGTGCCCGCATGCGGATTCGCCCTAGTGGAAACGAGCCCTAAGTGAACTTTTAAAATCTCCTTTTTATGTGCTTTCAGGTGTGCTTTTTAAATTGCCCACACCTGTTACTTTCCCTAGGTGAGTTTAAAGGGGCCTCAAATGCTCAATACAATCTTTGTCCACAATTTTGAAAGTGTGCCAGTAATTTTGTCCAGCTCATTTTTTTGGAGTTTTGTGTGACATTATCTCCAATTTGCTTTTTTTCTCCCTTTTTTGTTTGGTTCTAATACACACAGCGGGAATAAACATGAGTATAGCAAAGCGCAATACTGCAATACTTTTCTGTAAGAGATACTTTGTTTTCTGGAAAAATTGAGAGATATATTTCTGTATTTTCAGTGTGCTGATTATGGCCTACAGGCAATGAAAACCTCAAACTCCGTATCTCAGGATTTGGAATATGTTGTGGTGTCTCATGCCGCTCGGCAAATTAGCCCAACATATATGCAAAGGTGGTCTGGGCCTTCCAATGATCTGTCTCGCTCAGTAGGCGTTCTTGCCAAAGAAGCTGGTTGTTCATAGTGCTGTATCCAAGCATAGTCGAGTTAAAGGGGGGGGGGGGGGGGGGAAGTAGCAAAAAAAAAAGGTGCTCAGGCAACAGGATTAACTGCAGCCTTGACAGGATTGTGAAGTACAACCCAAACAAGAATTTGGGAAAGATTTACAAGGAGTGGACTGCAGCTAGACTCAGTGCTTTAAAGGGACTCTGAGCAGTGCAGAAACTATGGAAAGATGCATATCATTTTAAAGCTCTCTTTCTCCTCTTTCCAATGATATATAAACCACCACCCTACGTCTTTTAGTTTTCGCTATTTTCGCGATTGAAATTGCCGCGGCCGCGATCTCGATCGCAAAAATAGAGAAAACTAAAAGGTGTAGGGCAACGATTTAGGTGTCATCAGAAAGAGGAGAAAGAGAGCTTTAAAATGATATCCATCAAGCCATAGTTATATTGTATTACACAGGACGACACTTTCCCCAGTGTCAGCAGCTCCATTCTGCTGAATGCAGCTGCTGACTTTGACAAAAAGTCGCCCTGTGTAATACAATAGAACTATGGCTTGATGGATATCATTTTAAAGCTCTCTTTCTCCTCTTTCTGACGACACCTAAATTGTTGCCCTACGCCTTTTAGTTTTCTCTATTTTCGCGATCGAAATCGTGGCCGCGGCAATTTCAATCGCGAAAATAGCGAAAACTAAAAGGCGTAGGGTGGCGGTTTATATATCATTGGAAAGAGGAGAAAGAGAGCTTTAAAATGATGTGCATCTTTGCATAGTTTCTGCACTGCTCTGAGTCCCTTTAAAGTGGAATGTAACCCTGCATTTCAACTTTGCTCTAAAACATTATTTATTAGCATATTATATGCAAAAAAGCATTTTTTTTTTTTACTAGACCAGCATTGGAAGGGTTAAACGCAGAGGTTTAAAGTTCCGTGGAGAGATATGCAGAAGTTCAGATTGTTACATTCTATTTAGTTATATGCAGTGGCGTAGCTAAGGTGCTGTGGGCCCCAATGCAAGTTTTACAATGGGGCCCCCCCAAGCACTCTAAACATAACAATTGATACGGCACACCAAAACCTGCCAATGGCAATTACAGTCTCAGAGTTGCAAGAAGGGGATGGGGAACAGTTTAAGGATTACCACTATTCAAAGTATCTATAGAAGTGATAATTATGAATACAGGACCAATAGAGAGCTAATACCGTAGTTGAGGGAGGGCCCTTTGGGGCCCCTCTGGCCCAAGGGCCCCGATGCGGTCGCAACCTCTGCACCCCCTATTGCTACGCCCCTGGTTATATGTATCTATTGAGAAATGTTACACACTCTTTGGCTGTCCTCCAACTCCTTCTCAGTCAGAGAGATGAGTCACATTCAACACTTAGATACATTTATGTAAACAAAATGTATCTGTCAGCTTCGGATGCGTCTGCAGAAATCTCCAGGAACTTTAAAGCACTGTGTAACCCTTCCAATGCTGGTCTAGTAAAAAAAAATGCTGGTTGCATATAATATACTGTAAATAATGTTTTAGAGCAAAGTTGAAATGCAAGGTTATATTCCGCTTTAAGAGCCACCATATACAGACATATCCAAGACATGGGGTAGAACTGTTGCACTTCTTTTTTCAAGCCACTTATAAACCAGAGACAATGTAAGAGGAATATTACCAGGGTTAATGTACCCCTGAACCAGGTTGTGAATCATATACTTTTTATACCGGTTTATTTCTGTGACACATGTCACAGCAATCCTCCCTCTCCAGCATGTGTCCCCCACTCTGCTCAGCCATAATATTCAACTGAGCAGAACGCTGATTATGGACTGGGAGGAAGTGTCAGTTCTTCCTCCTCTCTGTCCATCTTTAGCTCTGCCCCCTTTACTCACAGCTTATAGTTTCTGATCCGAGTACTGTGCACAGTGTACAGGGGAGCTGCGCTGTGTGTGGGCTAAATAATTGAGGTCAGAACAATAGAGTACTAATATACACTATCATTCTGACCTCGGTTATCATAAGCCCACACACAGAGCAGCTCTACTGCGCGCACTGTGTGTAGTAACTCGGATCAGAAACTCTAAGCTGTGAGTTAAGGGGGCAAAGCTAAGGACAGGCAGAGAGGAGGAAGAACGGACACTTCCTCCCCACCCATAATCAAAAGCTAAAGTAGAGTGGGGGACACAGGGGGAGCTGGAGGGGGTGGATGGTGCTGTGATATAGGTCATAACAGCAGCAATCAAAATCAAATCAAACGGTAAAAGTATATCGTTCAAAACCCAGTTCAGGGGCACTTTAAGCATAACACAGATTGGACTGTTGCTCAGTGGTTAAAAGCCCTCTTTTTCTGGAAATTTCGTTTTGGGACTTAGATTCTGTGCCACTCCAAACACATAATATAAGTTGTATGATGTCCAGTGTGAAGCTTCCACAGTCAGTAATGATTTGGGGAGCCTTGTCATCTATTGGTGTCCAAAGTCAGCGCAGCCATCTGTCAGGAAGTTTAAGAGCACGTAATGCTTCCCACTGCCAACTAGCTTTATGGAGATGCTGCTTTCAATTGCTACTAGCAAGACTTGGCACCTGCCCACATGGCCAGAAAGCACCGATACCTGGTTTAATGATATCACTGTGCTTGATTGGCCAGTAAACTCGCCTGACTAAATCACATGGAGAATCTATGGGCTATTGTCAAAAGGAAGAGGAGACCAGACCCAAAAATGCAGACGTGCTGAAAGGCTGGTATCGAAGCATCTTCCAGAACACCTCAGCAGTGCCATAGGCTGATCACTTGTATGCTACGCTGCACTGAAGCAGTAATTAATGAGTGAGCCCTGACCAAATATTGAGTGTTTACATGGCCATAATTTTCAGCAGGCCAACATTTCTGTAATAAAAAAAACAAACCTTTTTTTTATTTGTCTTATGTAATATTAAAATTGTACGTGATACTACCTGGCTGCTGATGTGAATCCATGCTGTTTCTGGTCAAAAAGCAATAGACTCCGTTCTTAAGTTCTGTCTGTCTATAAAATAGTTTTTTGTTTTCCCACTTTATTTCAAGACAAGAGATTAGAATAGTTGCGTAGTGGATATTGCCCTGAATTTGGGATTTTTATTGCCTGTAGGCCAGTCGGCAAATGAAAAGAAAATAGAAATGAATAAATGCTGTATGTGTAACGAACCTATAGTCTATTTGAGTTTCAATTTTTTAATTGAATTACAGAAATAAATTAACTTTTCGGTGATATTCTAATTTGAGATGCACTAGTATACTCGTGCTGTGTAGCCCAACCACTTCCGTTTTTTATATTATGCTGCTTATCGTTTAAAGTATAAACTACCTCCTCACATCCCTACTCTGTGGACACTCAAGAGTGTCTGAGACAAAATATTGGTAGATTTTTAGAAATCCATGCAGAACTGTCTCAGGCATCTTAAAAGATCATTAGATAGTGCAGATTCCTTCTAAGACTGTTGTAACACGGAAGAGCTAGGAAGATTTATCAGACAGTGCAGTGTGTGAGAGAAATTGCTGACGCTGAGGTAACCAATGCATCTGGTGTACTGATACCAGCAGGCTCTGAGGAGGAATTTAGCAGGGAAGAGGAGCACCTTGCAAGTCATGTCTAGCCTGCACTCTGCTCAATCTGTAGAACTGCTATTATGCACTTCTGCAGCAGTTTAGTAATAGATTTGCACTTTTCTTAACTGTAGTGAAGCTCTAGAAATTAATGCTAAACTTCCACCTAGGATTTAAGAAGGTTCGTATTATGCAGAACTGTTCTCCCTGCTGGTTAGAACAGTTTAAGAAAAAAAACTGTTGGTAATGCTATGATAAATCTGGCCCTCTGATAACAGAAATGTTGATGATGGTCTTGTCTAGGAGAACCCATTGAGAAGTGTGTGATTTGTTTCATCAGCTGGTTTGAAAATCTCCTGTTTTAGCACATGATCATGACTAGCAAATCAGAGACTTACCTATCATCAGACCAAAGTGATGATCACATGCTTCTCCATAAGTTTTCCTAGACATGATTATCACTAGGCAAAATGTAACAGTTTGTACTGTACACACAGGTGGTTGTCATCCTATTATCTTTTAGGGACTCTGCACAGAGATGAAAAATAGAATACTGAACTTACCTCCAGCCCCCTGTAGCCCATGAGGCCCCTCAGCCTTTTCTGGGTCCCCTCTGTTCTCCCGCTGGCAGCTCCGTAAGCTGAACAACCTGGCTGGGAGTTTTGCAGAACCACGCCTGTGCAGAACACTCACAGTGATGGGCGTGTGATCGCGAAGGGCAACCCAAACTCCCAACTTCTGGAGTCATCAGGGGGAGAACAGAAGGGTCCAGAAGACGCAAAGGGACCTCACGGACTACGAGGGGCTGGATGAAGCACAAAGTAAGTTCAGTATTCCATTTTATCAGCTCTGTTCAGGTTCCCTTTAAAATAAGTAAAACTTGATATTGTGCTTAACCTCCGTCGTGCAATTACCCCAGGATTTCTGTACAAAAAGTGATCCAATTAAATTTCCTAAGCTTTTTTTTCCTGTAACTTGCCAAAATGTGTTAACTAAGGTCTAGTATACAGTGCAGGAGTGTATTAACGTGTATGCACGTCAATACTGTTCACAGCATGTTTTGTATGGGTGTGTATAACCGTCAATACCGCCAGGGAAGTTAAAAGCATTTAAGTACACTAAACTAGGGTTCTTCTGAATTGTGGTGAAAATCTGACTTCAGATCCTACTGCATGTCTTTCGCCGTATCAGTAGGGTTTGCACTCAGTTTTTCAGGAACTAAGGATTTATTATTCTATTACACATACAACATACCATCTGACTGCACTGGCTAGCACAGTCAGATGGCGAATTGTATGTGTAATGGACCCTTCTTTGGAATACAGTACTTGGTCACTATTGGGTCCAGCACCAACAACATTTAAAGGTGTGTGATCTTCTTGGATTGATATTTTGCCGTATTATGTGATTGTTTTCTGGCCCGCTCTGCATTAGTGCAGAGGCCAGTGCATGACACAGCTGTGTAACAAGACTGGGCATGTGGTTAGTCTATCATAACAGGAAGTCCAACTGAACTCTCAAACTCTACCAAGGCTCAAGAGAGTTCAATTTAGTGTAACCCTATGGCACTGCTAAGGTGGTAACTCTGCATAATAAGCAGCCTTACCAGTTCTTTAAATTACCCTGATCCATTACAGTATCACTTTCAACTCCTTTTCATATTACTTTGTGCTGAGTTTTGGTAGAATAGAATACATGCTGGACAATTACAGGTACAATTACAGTTACACTTTTTGCATTAAGATCTTGCTAAGTGCTAGTGTGATTTATGCATGTTTAATTCATTCAAAATGCCTTTCATTGCCCTGTCATAGCTTGGATTACGTTTCCTATTCAGGCTGACATTTCTCGGTTAAAAAAAAAGAAAAAAATCACCAGCCGTTAAGAGAGATAGGAAGTTGGGCTATGTATAGGAAATTTAAATATAAATTATCCAGACACTGCCTTCCTGTCTTCCCTAATACCAGTCAATCTACTAAAGCAGCTTTATTGCTCACAATCTAGGGTACTCGTGACGTGAGTCTCAATACCGACAGAAGTACGTTCAGCGGGTGACTGTTGTTAGGTGTATGTTATTAGGATTAATACAACTAAAACTAATGAGTTCTTGTGACTCCATCAAAGAGGTCAACAGGCACATTCATTGACATTTGCATAAGAATATACATGAAAATATTCTACCTAAAAGGAGTATTTGGGATTTGTAGAGGATTCATTTGTGCAGCGGGGGATGGAGAACATAACTTCATGCAGTGTCCTTAAAGCAATCCTCCTAAGAAACATCACAATAAAAGTCACCAACTAATCCAGATGATTGCTTCGTAGCCCCAGAAGGTACATAAAACGTAACCTTTATTGGGTACAGTATGTAGTAAAATTTGTAAGTACCTATAAGCAAGTTAATGTATTGTATGTACAAGTGATAGATGTGGACCACTGTCAATGCAGAGACAGCATAATGTAGTGATGTCACTAATGTGGTATCTCCCTAAGCAAGCCAGCCCAGCTACACATGGTTGTGGTCCTCTGACAAAGCCCTTTTCTAAAGGTGAAACATGTTGTGTGTGATTCAGCGCTTTGTGTCCATTTGGACCAGTGTATAATTCCTTGCTGGTTTTGCTGAGGTAGATGCCAGGGAATTTTGTTGCAGTGTGACCCTCCTGCTAGTTCTGATCGGCTGGCTGGCTTGCTTAGGGAGATACTGCATTAGAAACATTGCTACGTTAAAGGACAACTGAATTGAGAGAGAAATGGAGGCTGCCATATTTGTTTCCTTTTAAATAAAACCAGTTACTGGGCATCCTGCGGATCATTCTTGCATCAGTGTTTGAATCACACACCTGAATCAAGCATGCAGCTAATCCAGTCACACTGGATCAGCAGATGCAAAGGATCAGCAGGACAGACAGGACATGTGTATTGCGTAGAAGGAAATAAATAAGGCAGCCTATGCATTCCTCTAAGTTGTTCTTTAAGCTGTCAACAAAAATACTGAGTAGTTGGAGAGGTTTAGGTAGAAGAAGTCTTAAAGAAAGATGAGAGCTGCTCCTCCTGAACGTATACCTTAGCAGTCAGGTATACATTCAGACCAGCACTACTTTGAATAATTTTTTTTTTATCCACATACTGTTTGTGCACCATTTCAGGATCACACTGGAACTCATCATGGCAATTAAGCAAGACTGGTCATCCAAGCACTAGTAGTGTACGCTCAAAGCAACATTAAAGCAGGCCTGCGCGCCGAAATTCCTCACTGCTCTAAAAGATAAGCAACAGCATACTAGTTGTTAAAGAGAGGAAATTTATTTGTTACAGCTGATACCAATCCTGCAATAAATCTGCAGTGTCTACTTCCTGCTTTCACAGAAGCAGACATAGGGTTAACTTCCTGTATTTAGAAATCATTTGCTCTGCCGACGCAGCCAGCTTACTCAGCAGTGAAGTCAAATTACATGACCATCACTAACTGGTTGTAAACTGGCTGGCTGTACTCCTGATCCCTGCCTAAACTCTCTAAATACATACATAGTGTTCTCCCCAGGGCCAATTAGGTGGGCAGGCCGCCTGGCTGTTTTGAAATCCCGCCCAGGTGCTGTCCAAGGCCTGCCACACAGTTCTGCTCTGTCATTCTTCCGGCTGCACTGCCCGCCTGTACAGTCCTGCTCTGTCATCCTTCCGGCTGCACTGCCCGCCCGTACAGTCAGATAGAGGTGTCGCGAACCTCCGATTTTCGGTTCACAAACTTTCGCGGAAGGTTCGGTTCGCGCGAACTTTCGCGAACCGCAATCGTTTTCAAAGAGGAGGGCGAACTTAAAAATTTAGAAAAATTTCTACGGACTAGAAAAATGATAGAAAAGATGTTTCAAGGGGTCTATTACCTGGAAGAAGACACGGTTGAGTGAAATACACATCAAAATTTCCAGAAAAAAACCTGCATTTGACACAAAGCAGTGTTTTAAAGAGACACTGAAGCGAAAAAAAAAAATAGGATATAATGAATTGGTTGTGTACTATGAATAATTACTAGAAGATTAGCAGCAAAGAAAATATCATATTTTTATTTTCAGGTATATAGTGTTTTTTCTAACATTGCATCATTCTCTAATATGTGCAGATTACACAACACTCTTCTTTCAGAGCAGTCTGTGAACTAATGACCTCTCCTCTGTCAGAGGAAAAGGAATTTGTTTAGTAACAGTTGATTATAAAAGTCAGATAACAGCCCTCTCCACGACTTTGAAAGTCGTAGAGCTTAAGGGCTTTTTTACATAGAGATAACTGGAGTTTCTTAACTCTTCCTGCATTGGAAACAATTAGACTGATGTATCTGATCTTAATGTTTTATTTCTTAGCTGTACTACACATACAAATCATAATATCATAATTTTTTTTTCGCTTCAGTGTCTCTTTAAGGTCAGAAATCTCATTGAATATTCAATTGCAGGCCTACACTACTTTACAACTTCAGGAAGTGTCCTCTCCTCCTCTCCTCCTCCCTCCTTTCCTCCTCCTCTCTCCTCTTCTCCTCCCTCCCTCCTCTTCCCTCCTCTCCTCCTCCCACCTCCTGGAGGGAGGAGGGTCTTGTCTTCCAGGGAATTGTAGTATTTCAAAAGCCAGCTTACATACCTTGGCTGGGAATTGAACCCAGGTCTGAGTGCGTGGTAGGTAGCTCTCTTCACCACTATACCACCACCAACACTACATGCTGAAGCCAGCCTAGCATGTACCATTATGATATATCCAAGAGAAAAATGAGCTTGCTTAAGAAGACCTGGGTTCAATTCCCAGCCAAGGTATGTAAGCTGGCTTTTGAAATACTACAATTCCCGGGAAGACAAGACCCTCCGAGAGGAGGGGAGGAGGAGAGAGTGAGGAATATAAGGAATAACAATCAGCTAGGAACAAGCCTACAAGAGCCTAACTAAAGTCTCCCTAGCAGAGTCTGTCAGCAGCTGTCCCTTAACCTCCTTGCCGGTTTTCCCGACCGGAGCTCGGGGTAGAAAAAAGCAGCTGCTATCGGTGATCCCGAGCTCAGGTCGGGGTAGGCATTGCAGAGCTTTACCTTTAGTTGTGGAGTCCCGTGCGCGATCTCGCTGCGCAGCTGGACTCCAGCCTCTCTCCCCGGCAGTCTGGGGTCTTTCCCTGGCCGCCGGGATCCCCCATGTCCCCGCTATTCTTCCGGGGACCCGGCAGCCAGTTGGAGCAGCGCAGCCGTGGTGGTGGCAGCAGAGCGGTGGTGGCAGCGTGACGTCATCGGGGGCGTGGCTAACATTGAAAACGAACTTCTCTATATTAGAGAAATATAGAGAAGTTTGTTTATATGTATATTAGCGCCATCTTGTGGGCAAAGAGAAAACTGCAGCCCAGGAGCCCAGGAAGGTAATTTTTTTTTTATTTTGCTGCAGATCTCCCTGCCAGAATGATTTTTTTCAGGTTTTAGGGTCTGAAAGAGTGAAAAAAAATTGCACCGCTTTTAGACCCTAAAATCTGGAAAGAATCAGACCGCCAAGGAGGTTAAGTAATTACTGTAGACAGACGAGTGAGAAAAACGACAGGAGAACCTTACCTTTTATAAGGGGGGGAGGGGGGGGGGGCTCCAGCAGTGAGTGTAGTCTGATTGGCGACAATGTGCCTGCTGACTGTGATGTAGACGTTCCAATTTGAGCTCAATGGAGCATTATGGGGCGAATCGAACTTCCGCAATAGTTTGCCTTCGCCAGTGAACGCGAACCACCCAAAGTTCGCCTGGAACCGTTCGCCGACGAACCGTTCGGGCCATCTCTACAGTCAGACCTCCAGATCAGCGGCAGCCTACAGGGATGAGAGAGAGCGGAGCGATGTGTGGTGAAGCAGCATATACTTCAAATACAGGAAGTGACATCACTTGTCACGCCTGTATTTGAAATCTATGACGCGTTACCGCACATCGCTCCGCTCTCTCTCATCCCTGCAGGCTGCCGCTGATCTGGAGGTCTGACTGTACGGGCGGGCAGCGCAGCCGGAACAGCTATGAAGAGGGAGACACACAGTGATATGTGTGAGGAGGGGTATTATGATCTGTGATCTTTATTTAATAATTTAGTTAGGTACTATTATAGTGTGTTAAAATAATATAGCAAAAGCTGGAGAAATGGGATATTTAATATCTGTCAACCAATAACAGCCCTTTAGAAATGATCTTTCACGGTACTGCAATAGGCCGCATAAGACCTTTGGCACCCTGGCCTCTGTAGACCTCTATCTTCTCTTATGCTTTTGGCATAACGCAAGGCAAGAGACTGGGCAGGAGATGTAGAGCAGATTAGAACAGTGCAGAGAACACACGTTTCCTCTGCAGTGACAGAGCCATCTCTACAAACTGCACTAAAAGGAATACATTGAACAGCCCATAATGCAATGGTTTTGCTCTCTCCATTTCCCAAAAGGGGTGTTGTTAGAAGGCAGTATTTGTATGCTATTGAGTTCTGGGTCCCAGAAGCCAAAGTGGTGCGCAGTCTGAATAACACTAAGAAATGTGGCTGCTTTTATTTGCCAACACCTATTTTTGAGTAAACCTAAAATAACAGGATCCTTTGAGGGAACTCGCTGGGTGCTATAGCTCTGAGGTCACATGATTAGCTAACCGGCCACAGGAGAAATTGAGGTGAGAAGAAGCATGTCATTCATCCATTGTAAATAAGCATTTATTGTTAGTGTATGGGTATGTGTATCCATTCCCACATCGCGAACAGCTATCCCTCTCCAGCTGCTCCATGTGATGCTGACAGTTTAACTCTTTGCATCCATCAATGCAGCACATCAGGGGTGGTTGAGAGAATGTCAAGCAATTGTGCTGATGGAGAGACTAGCTGCTGCATCCTTCCTCATCTTGTCAGCAGTACAGTACATGATTTTAAAGTTTCTATACAACCAATCACAATTCACTTTGAATGTGATGGGAACATCACAGCTAATTTATATAAAAAATGTGCACACATGTACACACACTCTGCATTGACATTGCGTAACTCCACCCGGCTACTTTTTCATGCAACCCGGCTGGAAAAAAATTCTGGGGAGAACACTGATGGTGCATTTCACTCTGTTTTCATTTTGTCCTGTGCAAGAGTTCAGGTCCACTTGTATTCCTTTATAGCAGACAGAAATAAGCTATGCCACCATACCAATAATCCAAGCATTCAGGAAGCAGCCCTAACACTAGCCATCCATCTAGTTGTGATACCATTATAGCATTGATTACTAAAAATTTACTTTGGAAATATTACATTATAGAAAACAATGGGATAAATCCACAAAACAATAACATTTATGTGTACACATAGTACATCACATTATCAGTGTTGTGCAAATATTGCAACTGTGTGCACAATGCACATGTTACTTATATAATGTGCCTTACACAAATATGTAGTTTGTGTAAACCCTGCTGAAATGTATGCACAGTATGTTCACGTGTACTCGCAAATAAGCCGACTCGCATATAAGCCGACCCCCTAACATTTACCTATGAGAAGTCAGGAAAAAATGATTGACTCCCATATAAGCCGAGGACAGGACAACACTGGGGTGGTTGTTGCATTTCATATGGTGATTATTGCAGAGATCACATCTGTATGAAATAGTTAAATGGAGCCAGCACCATTGAACTGGTAATCTTTACTAAATGTACTGGTAATCATATAAAGCCATGTGCCTTGTGTATGCACTCTGCACACAGAAGTCTCATCACACGATCAACAGGCAGAGCTGAAAGCTACATTACTGACCTCATTCTTAAAGAAAAATGCCTGCTTATCATGGTGATCTTTTACTGTCAGTACAGTCACTTAGCTGTAACAAGCAGGCAGCTAGTTTAGGTGGAGTGGATTCAGAACACCCTGTTCAGTGCTTGATCTGGTTGGAGTCAGAACAACCAGTCTCCACTGGTGCCAAGCAGGGCTTGTGGGCTGTGCATTGGATAGCGCACAGTGGAGCCAGCTAAATGGGTGCCTTTACTGTGGATGGGTGAAGGGGAGTGCAACAGCTGATATGCAGGAGTTGTGCTGACTGACCTGCCGAGATGATCGGAATGTATCGGTGATACTTGTGCGGGCTTCAGCATGCTTCCTGGATGTTTGGAGGTGCGGGCCAGCTGATTGGATTACTGCCGCTGCTGCGAGCTGTGCAGAGGAGCTGATCGGCGGGTGCCTGTACTGTGGATGCATTGCCGAAGGGGACCGCCGAGTGCAACAACTGATCTGCATTAGGATCTACTGGTTAGGTCACGGCAGGCGCGATCAGAGGTCCGGGGGAGAGCAAAGCAGGAGAGATGGATGGCCAGAAACACAGCTCCGCTCTTCCGTGCACATAATCTCGCGCTTCCTGCTGTCTCTGCACCATGGAAGAAAACATTTCCTTCATCCCAGCTTACTATGGAATACAATAACATTTATTTGTACCTATACTATCAAGGCCTTCTGTATACCCTCCCACACCTCCTTTGAATACTTATGTGATCATAGGGGCCACCAAATGAATCTGATTTTCCAAATATATGCTTTTCTACATACTAAGTCCAACTCTCTGGCCCCTAAACCATCCCTACATATCCAAATTAGGATCTTCTCTTTCTTTAACTACAACTTTGGAGGACTGGGAGGATATTTGGGGAAATGCCAAGCATTCATCTATGTGTACTCCGATACGGTAAAATATCTACAAAATGATGTACCATTGGTACCTCACATCTGAAATGCTGTCTAAAATATAACCAAAAAACTCTAGATCTTTGCTGTAGAGGCTGTGATAGCAAAGGTAGTATAGAACATATTTTTTGTCACTGCCCTGTGATTTCTCCTATGTGGACTGATGTCCAACATCTTATCCTGATAACTACTAGCATCTTTATTCCCCTTTGAGCCACTTGCCCACTCATCATAACTTATATATTGACAGCCACCCACCTGGAAATTGCTTCTGCATGGAAGAACATTGCACCCCCCACCTAATCTCTGATATTAAACTTAGGATCAACGGGACTAAGTCCATGGAACAACTTATTCCCTCCCTAAGGGACACGGAACATACATGTCACAAGGTGAGGGATCCCTAGATCGCCTTTTCTCCAGACTATATTCCTCCCCGATTATCCTCATGCTGGAATAATCTCCCTGATACTTATACCCATGGGAGGTGACCTGGGGGGACTGAGATGCTAGTCTACACTAGCCTCTAATACTTCAAATTTAGCCCCATCTTTACTTAAAGGGACTCTGTAACAAAAATGTCATTGTGTTTTCTACCATCCTACAGGTTCCTAAACCTATTATAATGTGCTCTGGCTTACTGCAGCACTTTCTACCATCATTATCTCTGTAATAAATCAGCTTATCTTTCCCCTGTCGGGCTTGTCGTCCTGTGTCTGGAAGGCTGCCAACTCTTCAGTGTGATCTGCTATGCATGCCCCCACTATGCACACTCCCCTGTGTGTGTGTGTTATTTACATTAGCCAGCTTTTCTCTGCTCTCTTATCTTTTACAAGCTGGATAAATCCTCTGTTCACATACTGATGAGTCACATACTGCAGAATTACAGACAACCCGGCAGAGCTGTCTGCAAGAAGAAACAAACAATCAGCTTGTAACTCTTCAGTGAGGTGCAGGGAGAAAGAAACACACAAATGATCTCTTGAGATTCAAAAGGAAGGCTGTATACAGCCTGCTTGTGTATGGATGTATTTTCTATGTGTGGACATATTGTACATCAACCTACTTCCTGTTTTGGTGGCCATTTTGTTTGTTTACAAACAAACTTTTTAAAACTGTTTTTAACTACTTTTAATGTGGTGGGTAGCAGGGAAATTGTGACAGACGGTAATAGGAGATGTCCCCTAACACACTGGTATGTTTACTTTTTTGTGTGATTTTAACAATACAGATTCTCTTTAAGCTAATTTTTTCTGCCATTATGATTCTGTTATCTTTTCGGGCGACCCCCATTGTGACTCCTCACTTTTCACTACTAGGTAGAGACTGTCACAGGGCCCCTAGTGGCCGGACCGCAAAATGCCTTCCAATCGGTTTCAGTACACAGACCATGCCATCTGTGATCGCAATCGGTGCGCAGAAACCGCTGGAATTTTGGCAGCAGACTGACTGAAAGGGAGCCTGTGAGTTACGGTAATACAATTTACACACTATTTCAGGGTATAACCGCCACCACCTCTGTTACCATGGAACAGAGGAGCCCACTGACTGGCTGATTCTAGACCTGCAAATAAAACAGTTAAACACACTCTATTCTGTCTAGCTAGCAACAATAGTAGCGACTCTTCAGAAGTCAGGGTTTAGTTTGTGCGGCTGAATAGCAGGGTAGCTGAATAAATAAATGACGGTAGCGCCGTTTATTAAAAATGCAACATAATTAATATATTCAGAAAATCGTTAAAATCAACATTTATAGAGACAAATGATAACACAGTATAAAAAATAAAAGGGAGAAAATACTTAGGTTCGTGGAAATATGTCCTTCTGGGAAAACTCATAAAGTTCTTGGTTTCAGTTCAGTTCAGTTCAGGAGCAAAGTTCAGACAAGATGGCCACCACTTTTCGTCAGAGTGGCAGCATGCTCCCATGAAGGTGGAATTTGGAGAGAAGAGTCCCTCGCAAACACTTTTGACTGATCCCCATCTCTGGGTGGAGTCTCAGGTCCACCCAGGGGCTGGACAGGGTGCGGTTAACCCCCTGGGTGGGTGCCTGGTGAGCACCAAATATGACATTTTCCATATCGTGGCTTACGCTACCCACACACACTTAACGGTCACAGATTCATGTTCCTCAGAATATGACAGTTCATATGACTGCAAACTTGGGTGCTTTTGCATGGCTGGTTACAAAGTAGCAGAATACCTCTTGTTCTGGGTATGTCAGGGGCCTCAATTTAATATCAAAATATTCACCAGATCCGGACTAGTAGAATTAGATAACTCTCATTCCTCTCATATGAACGGTATTCCTAAAACATGCTAAAAATGATACACCACATGCATTTCAATCTGCCCCTGCTGGAGCCAACCAGTCTGCCTTCATGCTGTGACTAGCTTCCTTTGGCTCTCCCTGGAGGAAAGGCCTTTTGGTGTGGTAATTAACATCTAAGTGAGATCAGCTCAGACAAACTCTGACACCTCTGCTAAGGCCCAGATTCCAGTCATATGCTAATTAACAAGTCACAGGCACAAGGCTTCATGAAAAGAGGCTATGAAGCTAGATTTCCCAAAAGAAGAACCCAGGCTGACAGACTGCTACCTCCCTAGACATAAGATTCCGATCTGGCAACGCAACGACAATCGATGCAGGAAGCCAATTACGATTGCGTTTTCTGGTCTCATGGTTTGTCCGTCACAGGGACCTTACTAGAATGTCTTCTTTCTTTTTGAGTACTACTACTTGACTCAGGACATCGGTCTTGACAAAGCGGGGTGCCGACCATGGAACCGGTGGACTTGTCCACCCTGGCTTATTGCTGATTCCCTCCTTGCTCGTGACAATTTGGATATAATAAAATGTTCATTTTTCTTGAATCCAGAGTGGTGCTATTTTATGGGTAATCTCTCTTTTATGCTTATACAGTTTCCTCTGCATACCCATAAGCACACTCAGCTGTTAATGTGGTGCACTTTTTAGTTTAATAAGAGCATATGGGCAATAAGAAACTGGGAGACAAATCTAGCTTACCTTACAATAAAAAAACAAACCAAAAACGTTCTTCCTTTTGAGCCCTAGAGGGTCAGCTTCACTGAAGACATATTTACAATTCTGCATTTTTGTGTACTGGAAGTTTATGCTCGCACCCTGCTGATGTCAGTCCTGGTACAATGGCCAAAATACCTTGTGGTGACTTGTTAAAACCTGTTAAAGAACAACTTAATCACAGCAGCTTTGTGAGTAAGGGCCCTGGCATTTTTGGGACATATAAATGTGGCATTTAGAGGCTGGAAAAACTGTCCTTGTAGAGTAGGCCTTACAGTAAACGTTAAAACAGAATATGCTTCAGCTACAAGTATTTCAATATACGTATACTGTATATTCTGTATGTTAACCATTTGACACATGTTGCAAAAAATAAATAAAATAAAAGCAGAAAAACTCTCTACGGTAAGCACATTTAAGTAAACTTATATACTCGAGTATAAGCTTAATTTTTCAGCTAAAAAAATGTGCTGAAAAGTTACCCCCTTGGCGTATATGCAAGTCAGTGGAGCAGAACGGATGGTGGAGCAGGTTTTGTTACTAGCAGAGGAGCGCAGGGATCATGCACTAGTGATCCTGCTCTTGCCAGCTGGCTTTGTGCTGTGTCCGTGCCTTCCATCCCCTGCAACATGGTGTGCAGAGTGCGCTGCTCAAGACTACCTGTGTTCCCTGGCTTGTGGAGTGTGCCAGCAATGTGTCAGCGGTTGAATGATCAGGGATTCTTCCTTTGTGGAATCACTGTCTCATATCTATGATGCCATCTAGTGTCATCTTGAGACACAGCTGTATCATCCTTGGGGCACATCCGGCTAGAAGGAGAAGGAATGACTTGTCCTGGGGGGCACATTTGGCTACTGTGAAGAGGGCTATACTGTGGATGGGGCTTATACGTGAGTTAATCACATTTTCTGGTTTCTGAGGGGAAAGTGTGGGTACCTCTGCTTGTACGCAGGTCAGCTCCATATGTGAGTATATACGGTACATAATTTTAATTCAAGTCAATGGAAGCGTTTTTGACCCTCAAAATGCTATCCGGTGTGCCAGAGCCCTGGGATTATCTAAAATGCAGTGTTACTTTTTTTTTTATTTTTATTATTGTATTATGATTTAACCCCTTCAACTTTATTGCTTTTTAAACCAGGATTTTTAGGTGCCGCCTTATTTAACACAAAAATGTTAGTTTTTGGCACTATGCTGAATAATCTATTAGATTGTATATTTAGTACTGTTTCTGGTATTGTGTTTTAACCTGTTGTCAGGAAGAGAGTCCTTTGACACACAGTGGTTCGTTAATTAATTATAGTAAGGACTTAAAGAGAATCTGTATTGTTAAAATCGCACAAAAGTAAACATACCAGTGCGTTAGGGGACATCTCCTATTACCCTCTGCCACAATTTTGCCGCTCCTCGCCGCATTAAAAGTGGTTAAAAACAGTTTTAAAAAGTTTGTTTATAAACAAACAAAATGGCCACCAAAACAGGAAGTAGGTTGATGTACAGTATGTCCACACATAGAAAATACATTCATACACAAGCAGGCTGTATACACCCTTCCTTTTGAATCTCAAGAGATAGTTTCTTTCCCCCTGCAGCTATCTTCCACTGAAGTGTCGGGCTGTTTCTTCCTGCAGAGTGCAGACAGCTCTGCCTGTATGTAATTCCTCAGTATGTGAAAGCCCAGCCAGCTCAGAGGAGGATTTATCCAGCTTGTAAAAGATAAGAGAGAAGAGAGAAGCTGCCCTAATCTAAATAATACACAGGCAGTGTGCAGAGAGGGGCCTGGAGGGGGGAGATGCATCACAGAACCACAACACTGAAGAACTTGGCAACCTTCCAGACACAGGCTGACAAGTCTGACAAGAGAGAGATAAGTTGATTTATTACAGAGATGGTGATAGTAGAACGTGCTGCAGTAAGCCAGAACACATTAGAATAGCTTTTGGAACTTGTAGGATGATAAAAAACAGGATGTAATTTTTGTTACGGAGTCTCTTTAACGAATCATTTCTAAGATGTCCCAGCAGAAAAATGTTATTTATGATAGAAAATTATGTACTGTAATGTGCTTACCATAGAGTTTTACTGCTTTTTTTTTCTTTGCAACTTGGTTAACATACAGAATATATATTGAAATGGTAATGCTAACTGAAGCATATTCCATTTTAACATTTATTGTAAGGCCTACTCTACAAGGACAGTTTTCCAGCCTCTAAATGCCACATTTATGTCCCAAAAATGCTGTCATTTTAGGGCATCGCATTTGAGGATTCCAAGTAAACAAGACAAGCAGCGCCCGAGGACTATTTGATGGAGAAACAAATTACACTAAAATGTGTTCAGATGTGGCCAAAAGCAGCAAAACACCTCTAGAGTCACCCGATAAACATAAATGAATGAATTGGAAAGCCTGGAAAAACGCACACAAAATATTTTCATGTTTTCTAGACATTTTAAAAAATGCCCGTTTAAACCGGGCCTTAAAGGGAACCCGAGGTGGGTTCTAACGATGCTAGCAGCACACAGAGGCTGGGTCTGCGTATACTGCCCAGCCTCTGTTGCTATCTCAATCCCCCCTAAGTTCCCCACGCACTCTGCTATGCCCCTATAAATCATCAGCTGAGCTAGCGACACACAACGTGTCACAGCCGGCTGTTTACATCTGCAGCTGTCCGTCTCGGCGCTCCCACGTCTCCTCCATAGCTCCGGTCCCCGCCCGTGTCCCTTCCCTCCAATCAGCAGGGAGGGAAGGGACGCAGGCGGGGACCGGAGCTATGGAGGAGGCGGGGGAGCGCCGAGACTGACAGCTGCAGATGTAAACAGCCAGCTGCGACACGCTGTGTGTCGACAGCTCGGCTGATGATTTATGGGGGCATAGCAGAGCGCAGGAGGAACTTGGGAGGGATCGAGATAGCAACAGAGGCTGAGCAGTATAAGCAGGCCCAGCCTCTGTGTGCTGATAGCATTGTTAGAACACACCTCTGGTTCTCTTTAAGGTAGATGACATATTTATACTTCTCTGCTGCTTTTATTTAGCAGCGTTAGCCACATTATCATTGGATGAGCTCAGTAAGTATGTTATGTCTGTGTGCTAGCAAAGTGTGATCCTGCTCCTAAGCACCTGGTCTAGCTGTAAAATTGTACTGGATTCGGAGTCTAATAAGACAAATGCTAAGAAGGTTAAAGAGGACTCTGGAGAATTTTTACCATTATATGTAATTACGGAGGTTAACATTTAGATTCTTGCTTGAAATGTTCTCCAAACAGCTGAGTGCATGGTTAAGCATAAATAATGCACCTCTAAAACTCTGAGTAAATTGCCTGAAAAACAAACACAAAACAGCCTAACGTGGCAATCAAACAGCTGAATTTCATACCCCCCTACGTGTCTGGGAGCCTTAAGCTGAAAAATCAAAGGCTGCTGAAACAAGAATTTTGTCTGAGGGAAAACTGTTGGAATAAACACAGCAAACTGTGTTTTATTACTGTTTATTAAAGGTATCAGTGGAAATAGAATCAAATATTTCTACACTGCAAATAACGAGAAATGGAGCCTCATAACAGACTCAGGGCTTTGAATAAGATCAATCTAGCCAGACTTCTGCTGCTGTTCAAGAATAACTAGTTATGAATGAATTTAAACCTTCATTGATCAAACCTTTGGGGTTGAGGGAATGTATCTAATGAATTATCTCTTTACCTATTTTTCATCTTATTTATAAAAGAACTTAATTACAGTGGAGATTCAGGTCATTTGTCTGGAAAGATGGTAAAAGTTGGCTTGCACTACACACACTATAAAGAAAGAAGGCCTCTGGTGGCTTGTGTCTACCAAATATGAGGTTCTACTATGTGTCTTCTCACCTGAATAGAATCTGGGATTGGACATTTGCCCACAAATGCAAAAAAATATTCGTACAACAGCTGGACTCGGACTTCATATTAAAGTGGAATGAAACCCAGCATTTCTTCTTTGCTCTAAAAGATTGTTTACAGCATAATATAAACTACCACCATTTATTTTTACTAGAATAGCATTCAATTAGTTAAACACGGGGCTTAAGCCCATCTACACCATACAATTTTTTGTGTGATTCAATTCATCGATTTGATTTGATATAATCTGACATGTCTGATTTGGATTCAATTTGATTCATGTTGCCATTACAGAACAATGGCAAAATGAATCACATTAAATCCCCACCGGACATGTCGGATTGAATCGAATCGATGAATCGAATTGCACAAAAAATTGTATGCTGTAGATGAGGCTTTACAAGCTCAGTGCAGAGAAAGCTGGGCGCATCCAAACTGGAGATAATGTTATCTTGTGTGAGGAATGTGACACATTCTCTCACTGTGCAGACTCTCCTGAACACAGACACTCAGAAAGCATTTCTGCTCAAAATTCAAGATGAATTAATCAGTTATGAATAAAATGCAAAGGCAGCTCTCAGAGCAAAAAAAACCTGCACTTTCGGAACTTGTAATTTCTAAATGAATAATAATACTTATACACAAAAACAAATATGATAACCGTATGGCATATAAAAAGTAGGAAAACCTGTTTTTATTGAATATTATGTCAGGGTTTTATACCACTTTAAAGGAATTAACATGGTCCTCTCCCACATCCCCTAGAAACCCAGTTATATACCCCTACGATCCTACAGACTTTGGCAATCTGGCATTTGGTTAACAAACCCCTAGGATGGTTTTCACATAATTCCCCTCTTCTGCCTATAACTTAAACTCCCACTTCTGCCCCAGGTAGAATCTCCTTGAGCTTCCGTAGATGAATGGCCAAACCTGAGCTTCGCCTATAAGAAGTTCTGACAGCAGAAAATAAGTAACGGTCCCTTAACTCCTTTAGAGCCAGCGCAGGAGAACTACCATTAGATCCATGGAACTGGGGAAGTATTCCCACTCTATCTCTAATTTGATCTCTCCACCTAGAAAGACTTCTGAGATTAATCCATTTGAGAGTTTAGTCTACCAAAAAGAGGCTCACAAACATTGCACCTCTCTACTCTATGCTATGCTGATAGACCACTCATACTCAAGCTTCCTCCGGGCACTCTAGTTTTCTCTCATATCCTAAAAACATACAGACAAGTTAATAGATGTCCCCTCTAAATTGGCTTTAGACTACAATGGACATATGGTAGGGATTAGATTGTGAGCCCCTCTGCAGGACAGTTAAGGTAGCCATACATCTAGCAATGTA
The DNA here is from genome assembly GCF_040937935.1 of Hyperolius riggenbachi. Taxonomy (NCBI): domain Eukaryota; kingdom Metazoa; phylum Chordata; class Amphibia; order Anura; family Hyperoliidae; genus Hyperolius; species Hyperolius riggenbachi. The sequence goes on from NC_090650.1 coordinate 337,755,080, forward strand.
TGGGCAGATTTGACCAAGAGACAAATCTCTCTAATCGAATATGATAAGAGAGAGATCTATCAGCTGCCCATAAACCACAGGCCAATTCCTGATCAATTTCATGCTGAAATCTATCTGATTTGGCCTTGTGCGCCGCATCCGCTGCCTTGCCCCCTAATGTAAATGTCCCCTGTGCCAAGTGTAAAGTATACATTACCTGTCCGCAGCTTGCACTTGTCCCCCGCTGGTTTCCTGGATTTCATATTTGCATACACGTGTGCCCCACGTGGTTTCCTAGTAAGGGCGCATGTGTGTAATGTCACACGCTCCCCTTACTAGCAAATCACATGGGGCATGCGTGTGTGGAGAGGGCAATGCACCTGGAGCAGCGGAGGGACAAGCGCAGGCCGTGGACAAGTAATGTATACTTTACATGGGGCACGGTGGAACATTTACATTAGGGGGGGCACAGTGTTGGGGGTTTCCTCAATTGTCTGGAAATTGCATGCTTTCTGCTGTGCACCCGATCGAGCAAGTCGGGCCAACATCTTGCAGCATGCGGGATCGAGAATGTGACCAATGCACTTGGCGGCACATACTTTCATCAATTTCGATTATAATAATCAAATTGGATGGTCGATCAGGCGCCAAGTCGCCTGATGTATGGCCACTTTTAGTGACAGGACTGTATTTGCTTTGTATAGCACTGCATAAGATGTCAGCACTATATAAATTAAATAATGATAATGATTTTGGAAGAATGTGATAAATTTTACTCTACATTGGAAATCCCCTTTAAAAGTTAAGCCTGTTACCCACTTTAATATTACAGCTTATTTTGTTAAGATTACTTGCTTTGCTGCTTCTTCGTGTATATATTTGTTACATCTTTGTAGAACAGGGAAATGTACATCAACATTTTTCCTAAAATAGCTCATTATTATAACATTGTGACCCATATTCTCTCCCCCATGGAACTCGGCAATCCCTCATTAATTTACGTTTGGTGTGTATGACGTGCTTGATGGAAATCTATTTTCCCAGCACACCTTTGTTATTCTAAAAGTAATTATCACGAATTAGTTATTCACAGTATACTGTGCTTTACAGTTCTTGTCAGTCCAGTTAAACGGATGCTTAAGTCATCCTAAAAAAATGAGTTTTACTCACCTGGGGCTTCTAACAGCCTCCTGCAGCCATCCTGTGCCCTCGTAGTCTCAATCAGATGCTCCTGTCCCCCGCCGGCAGGCACTTCCGTTTTCGGTGACAGGCCCCACAGGACTGGCCACACGTCTGATTCTTTGCATTCCAGGCCGCAATAGCAGTATAGAGGGTGCTATTGCGGCCAGGAACGCGAAGAATCACTTGTGTTCCCAGGCCTGTTGCTGAAAACGGAAGTGGCTGCCGGCGGGGGACAGGAGCATCTGATCGAGACTACGAAGGCACAGGATGGCTTCAGGGGGCTAGTAAAAGCCCCCAGGTGAGTAAAAAGCATTTTTTTTTTGGGGATGACTTAAGTGTAACTTTAGCCACTTTGACAGAAAAGCTGTAAATAGGTTTTGCTTTCCCTAAATACGTTGAATGAAAATATCTTGTTTTTTTATATCTCAGTATTACCTTTATTTTTTACAAAAAGCACTCCCAGTAAAAAGGATCCATGCAAAGATGTTGGCATGGACTGAGTGACTGCCGTTCAGTAAGGCTTTGTTCACATCTAAAATCGAAATTGTAGATGGCCGCGTTTTGCGATTTTGTGAGTGATTTCCCCCCCCCCCCCCCCCCCTCCTGGCACTTACCTGCACGCTACGAATAGTGTGCAGCGCTTTTCAAATCGCTTTTGCAGAGCGATTCTATTTTTTCACTTCCTGACGCAAGTCAGGAAGTAAACCCTTGATCTGGAAAAAAATAAATACAATGTATTTATTTTTAAAAGCGCGCAAGCAATTACCGCACAATGCGATGTTGTGAGTGTTTGGCACTTTTCCAATACCTTCCATTGTAGCATAATCACCCTAAAAAATAGTACAGGCAGCGGTTTGCTGAGCGGAAAGCTGACGAGATGCTCAAATATAAACTATCCCATAAGGATTCATTGCGCAATCGCTTTTAAGGTGATTTTGAAAATCGCCGACGCAAAACGCCCTAGGTGTGAACCAGCCCATAGTGCTTTTGTAAATAAATAACTGAAAATCCCCCCATAAAAAGATGGACTTGTCCAAAACCTCTGAAATCTGTCAGATTTGTACTACCTACTGTAAGTGAAAGCAACACAGGAATAAGGCATTTATAGTGCAATGAACTCTAGGATACATTTATGTTGTATATGTTATAGTGCAATGAACTCTAGGATACATTTATGTTGTATATGTATGTATTTTAAATGTTAACATTTCAGTATAGTTGATCTTTTTCACAAAGTAATTTCTTTTAAAAATTCTTGAAAAATGTTTTTGAAGCAGGTTTTAAGATGAATTTCCCTAAAGTGGATGTGTAGTCCGACATTATGAATGCTACCATTGCCATCTTCATTATAATTAAAAGTAAAACTGCTGATCCAATAAAAGTTACATTTGAGTCTAGATAGTTGACCCCGTGTTGCACATTATGTCATTGTTGCCCAGACCCCCATTGTGCCTACAACCGACCCTGAGTAGGAGAAAGATGTATTACTGCAAGTTGGTGTAATTGAAAAATCTTCTTATGCTTAGAAACAACTGCACACAAATATGAACTTCCCATAATGCTCCTTCTTGCACTAGTATGTGCTTGTTTTACTCTCCCCAATTACGTGGATATCTCTTTTTTTTTTTAATAACCATGCAGTTAGGGTAAAGGTTAATTTAACCACTTAAGCCCTCAGTCGTTTTCACTTTATGCATCCGAGCAATGTTCACCTTCCATTCATTGGCCTATAACTTTATCACTACTTATCACAATGAACTGATCTATATCTTGTTTTTTCCACCACCAATTAGGCTTTCTTTGGGTGGTACATTTTGCTAAGAGCTACCTTACTGTAAATGCATTTTACCAGTAAGAATAAGAAAAATACTGAAAAAAATCATTATTTCTCAGTTTTCGGCCATTATAGTTTTAAAATAATACATGCCTCCATAATTAAAACCCATGTATTGTATTTGTTCATTTGTCCTGGTTATTTCACTGTTTAAATTATGTCCCTATCACAATGTATGGCGACAATATTTTATTTGGAAATAAGAGCATTTTTCCTGTTTTGCAGCCATCACTATTTACAAGCTTGTAAAAAAAAATGTATAGAAATATTTCATCTTTACATAGACATTTAAAAAGTTTAGACCCTTAGGTAAATATTTATGTATTTTTTTTTTTGTTTTGTTTTCTTTATTAAACATTTTGTGTGTGTATTTTTGGGAGGGTGGGATGTAAATAGTGTTTTATTTGGGGAAATATTTGTGCATTTTAATTTTTTTTTTAACCTTTAGATGTAGTTTAACTTTTTGGCCACAAGATGGCAACCTTGAGTTTTACATGACGTCACTCTAAGCGTACAGTGTACGTGTAGAGGGACATAGGAGTCAGAAAAATCGAAGCGTTCTAAAGAAGCTGTCGCTTTTTCTGCAGGAGAGAGGAGTCAGTGATCGGGCACCATAGCCCGATTCATTGCTTCCTGGGCTAACAAATCCGTCGCCGGGAGCGTGCGTGCACGGCTGCAGGAGCACACATGTCCTCCTTGACGTATAACTACATATAACTACGTCAAGGAGGATAAAGTGTTTAATTATTATAAGCGTTCCCAGTGACATTATACAGGAGGTTTTAACTGCAAACTTAAAAGAAAAAGAGAATAAGATTTCGGCTAATAAGCCTACTTCAAACTCTATTCCTGACGATTCAAAACTTCCTGCTTTAACTGATGGCCAACAGTACAATACTCTACTGCTATCAAAGTGAGTTCATGCAAAGTCAAATCATGATCTGCCTGAACTGTGGCAAGTTCAGGCTTATATATAGTCTCAAGATAATACTGGTATATGTACGTACAATATAAACTCTTACATGGACAACAGAAGGTCAGAATGTCATAAATGAGACCTCTGGGTTATAACAATAGGTCACACTAGAGTAATATGGTTGAACATTCGATAAGCTAGATAAGTTGTGGTCAAACTCATGCTGATAAACAAAAAAAAGACAATTTAATGACAATTGAAGCGTTAAAGGTGACCTCTTTTAGCATAAGCTCATGTTTTCTATATGATATTATGCTTATTTTTGCTAACGAACACCTTGTTTTATTTTTCAAACCTGCTGTATGTCACTCACTTTCTGCATGTTTAGCCATAGCTACTGTAATTGGCTTTGGCGTTTCACTGGCAAAATAAATGAGGTTAACAGCAAATGCATGGGTAACAAATTAGTTGATACATAAGTTATCTGCTTTATCTCTGCTTATTTATTTCCCTTTTCTTGAGGAAATGTGTCTCTGTGATTGTCATGAACGCCGCAAATAGATAATATACTGTATACCTGTGTGTTTCTGTTTCTATATACATGCATTTCATAAACATTCATTTTGAAGGCAAGTGACTGTAATTTGTTTGACATGATGGAACTATACATTTATATATTTGTATATGCTTTCCACTGAGATCAACAGCTTTGTAGGCTGTCAGTGTAAATTAAAATAGTCACAGGAAATGAACTGATCTCATGAAGTGCCCTTCCACAGCCCAGCTCTTACAGTCCATCGTTTTTTTATAACCGTTATTTTTCTGATGTTCCAGAACTTGTCCTCAGATGGCATCAGGAAGCCACAGCTGGGTGTAGAGTACTTGTGGTTTTCTGATGTCACACTTCTTCCTCTTAGAAATATGAGCATCTCCTCTGTGATTTCAGTATTAGTGGTTTGTGGTTTTCTATTTTTTTTCTTTGCCAATATATGTTTAAGCATTCTTTCTATTCCTGTACAGTACTTATATACTGTGCCACAACTAGAAACCATGGGGCCCCATAGTGGAATATAGATAAGGGGCCACAGAACTAGGTACACTTGAGCAATGGCACCTTTCTTTATCCTATGGGTATGGTGTGGCATGGTAGTGTATAAAGTGTCCATAGAAAACAGACATGGTGGAAGAACGTAGAAAAAGTTGACCCAGAAGCTGCCGTAGGCACCAGTCACATAAATATGAATAATTTGCTTTAAATATCACAACATGGGGAACTTTTTATCAGAATGGTATATGCTGCTGTGAAATTAAAATGTCCTTGCATATAAAACTTGTCAAGGCATCTTAACTTTAGAAACCATCTTTATATGTATACAGGATGTACCATGTAGTGTCTGCAATTACCTTTATTAGTAAAATACACTTAGGTGAACTCAGGAATTTCATGACCAAATAATTACTGTTAATCCTCAAAGCCCCCAAGCCAAAGGGGAGATCAGCAGAGCACTAAGCACAATATATATGGAAATAACAAACAAACCCATTAAACTAAGGTATTTGTAAATATTTATTTAAGCTTCAGACCATTTAGCCTGTTTGGAACATGTTTCTTCCTAGAGTTTTATTTTTTCATATGATTAAGTATTGGAAGAACAAACGTCTTCTTTCCTTTGCTTCTTGATTAGTATGTCATCTTTCTTGTTGACTGCAATCTTTTTTTGCTTTCTTTAAGAGAGCTGTGTCAGTGTCCATCCTCTGAGTTCTCCCACTAAATTACTCTTTGCACAGACTCGGTCTAGGGCAGGGCTACGTGGCTGGTCTACTTAAACAATGCTGGGTAATGAAAATAAGCCCCTCCTTGCATGGCAGACTCTTCCTCTACTACTGATAGCTGTAGGAGCTGGTAAATAGAGTGGAGGAGGCCCCATACCATTCCAGGATCTGGTCTTTCTATTCATTACCTGTTCATTCAGCTTCCAGGGGGTCTCTTGCTACTTTTCCTGCATTACTCAAAGCTGTGCATATTCAGCACATGGAGAACATTCTGTGCTGATGTATCTGAACTAAATGGTTCAGCTAGCTGCAGCTCTTAACAGCAAGTTTTAGTCATAAAACTCCATGATCTAAAGCAAAGTTTATTTTAATGAGTAATACCTGAAAACAAGGCTCAGCAAGATGTAGTGTACAATTGTAATTTATGTGCTGGCTAGTGCAGCGTAACTATACTTTAGGTCAATTGGCACTGCACAAAACACTTATCATGTATTCTCACCTCTTTTTCTGACCTTAAATATTAGCTTTTCAGCACTTTAGCAAGCAAAACTGTTCTCAAGTTTTCTTTGGTAAAGAGTGATATAACTTTACACCGAATTCTTACTACTTTCTAGCTTAGTGGATGCTGAAAATATTTATCATGTTGATAAGAAGTGACTTCAATTTATTTGTGTTAGGATATTGATTTATTATGTGCTTTTAAAGGTATTACTTTGAAAGTGTGAAATCTTTTATATATGGGTAAAGACTACTGACTGAATTGGGTGTTTGGTAGATTACAGTGATACAGTACTTAGGACTCCCCTGAGGAAGCTAGTGAACGAAACCTGTCAGGTGGGAGACCAGCAGCACCTGACCTATCATTAGAGCACTTTCTACTTTCTGGAATACCCTGTTATTGGGAATAAATATGTCAGTTCACTTTTTTCTACTTTGATTTTAACTTTTTGATCTATGCAGTGTGAATGTTAATAATACATTGTCTGCACTTAGTAGAAGAGATAGTTTTGAAAGAGATTATACACAGATATTGATCCTGAGGAGATGATATATGGATGAGAACATCTAGTGTGATCAAGTTGGACGTTTGACGAACGATTGTGGGATGACCCTATGATTCTGGAATATTCACGCTCATTAACAACCTAATAATTTGATTGTTAAAGGCTGATAAGCCACTCCTTTTATAACTTGTTGTAGGGAACATCATTTGGAGTGTTGACACACCCAGGGAATTTGCTGAAGCAGTAGCATTGGAAGATGAAGATGGAATTACAGCTGCTAATAATAAGTTGGAGCTAGCATTTTCTAATTTATTAATTAGTGTCTATTAACATCATTTTTAAATAGCATTGGAATATTATGATTAGGTGGGTGTTTAAATTGAAATGGTTGCTGTTGCAACTTGCAACAGAAATCATTTCCTTTAAAAAATTACAGTCCATGTCATTTCCTCTTGGTGGGATGCAGCTTGAGCTGCATTCTAACCAGACTGGGAAATGTTCGGGGACATCAGGTGGCAGAAAAGAATATTACAATAAAAAATTAAGTGTACATGTCCTATCCCTATAACAAGCCCTTTAATGTATTATTCTCCCTCCCTGCCCTATATAATAGAATTGTAAAAAATATAAATTAAAGGGGAACTGAAGAGAGAGGTATATGGAGGCTGTCATGTTTATTTCCTTTTAATCAATACCAGTTGCCTGGCAGCCCTGCTGATCCTCTGCCTCTAATACTATTAGCCATAGCCCCTGAACAAGCATGCAGCAGATCAGGTGTTTCAGTGGTTCAGACTTATAAGTCTGATCTGACAAGACTAGCTGCATGCTTTTCTGGTTTTAATCAGATACTACTGCAGAGAAATAGACCAGCAGGGCTGCCAGGCAACTGGTATTGATTAAAAGAAAATAAACATGACAGCCTCCATATACCTCTCTCTTCAGTTCCCCTTTAAAGTTACGGAATTTAAAAGACAATACTTAAATTGTTACATTAGGAACTTAGTTTTTAAAATGTGCATGCTATGAGGGTGTATTACTGTTATTTTTTGCAAATAAGGGCTTAGTTTATTGTTAGAGTGCCCAAAATCACAAAATGGAAAAAAATACACCTTTATTTCCAAATCCAATATTGTCGTCATACATTGTACTAGGGGCCTAATTTAAATGGTGTAATAACTGGGACAAAATGGCAAATAAAAATTGTGGGTTTTAATTGCAGTAGCAAGTTTTATTTTAAAATCGTAATAGCCTAAAACTGATAATGCAGGTTTCCATTTTTTTATTATGACTGTTAAAATGCATTTGGAATAAAATTATTCTTAGCAAAAACCACCACCATAATTTGTGGCAAAAAAAAACAATGTGGAGATTAATTCAGTGCGATAAGTAGCGTTAAAGTTCTTGGCAAATGAATGAATGTTGCGCCTGGTGTTTAAGGGTAAAAACCCTAAGCAGTGAAGTGGTTAATGCTATTTGTTGTTTAAGATTTATAAGAGCTCTGTTCTGCTCAACTTACTTAGCAATTTAATCAATATGAAAGTTTGAAGGAGGCAGCACGTTGGGCACAGGGATACTGGTTTGGATGATTGTAAATGACACCTCACTAGTTATGGTAGTAGATACATTTCTGGGGTTGGGGGAGAAGATGAGCTTGCTGCAGACAGATGCAGCCACACTGTAATTTCACATCATCAATAGGTGGCTGGATGGTGTAATGGTTAAAGGCTCTGCCTCTGACACAGGAGACCAGGGTTCGAATCTCGGCTCTGTCTGTTCAGTAAACCAGCACCTATTCAGTAGGAGACCTTGGGCAAGACTCCCTAACACTGCTACTGCCTACAGAGCGTGTCCTAGTGGCTGCAGCTCTGGCTCTTTGAGTCTGCCGAGAGAAAAGCGTGATATAAATGTTCTGTGTTTTCCTGTATTTGGATCAATAGACCGTGTGACAGTTGGACTTTATGGCCCCTTAAAGTAAACCTGAACTCTTGCGCAGGACAGAAGGAAAACACAGAGAAATGCACCCTGTATGTATTTAGCCTTTCTAATTCCCCTTCATCTGTGACTAATCACAACTGTACTTTGATCTCTCAACTGTCAGCTGGCTGCCTCAGGCAGATGAAAGCAGGAAGTAGACACACTGCAGATTTATTGCAGGATTTGTATCAACTGCAACAAAGAATTTTTATTATTTAACTTCTTACGGACCGACGCAGTACAAATCTACGTCGGGCGGGTGGAGCTGCGGTTCTGACTGGACGTAAGGTCTACATCCCATTCACCGCACGTTCACGCCACTCTCGCCGCTTTCTCCCCACCGCAATTTGCTCGCCCTGCCGCCTCTATGATGGCAGAGCACTGTGAGCCAGGCAGGAGCCATTTTCATTGGCTCCTGGCCCTGTCATTACTGTAAGCCAATCTCATTGGCTTACATTGAGTGACAGGGTCAGGAGCCAATGAAAGCGACTCCTGACCGGCGCACATCACTCTGCTGTTATAGAGACGGCAGAGGGAGCAGCCTGCAGCGGGGACAGAGCCGGGTGACCGGCGAGAGCGGCGGATTTTTGCGGCGATTCGTCGGTGTGCGGCGCGTTAGTGTACCAGCAGCCTCTGGTCCTTAAGGGGGCAGAGGCTGCTGGTACCAAAGTGGTTAAAGCTTATTATGCTGTTGCTTATCTTTTAGAGCAGAGAGGGAGTTCTGAGTTCAGGTCCGCTTTAAAACACAGGAGCTTCATGTGAGGAGGCATCACCTCACATCTTTACACTGATGGAAAGCATTTATGTTTTGTATAGTTTTGCATGCTATTCCTGCTTATCGGGGAACTCTCTGCATTGGACAGGTATCCCTCAGCCTAACATATCTGACCGGGGTTGTGACCTGTGTCGGCTATTTATGTCACCCATATGTGCATGGACTGTCTCTGTTTATCTGCATTTGTCACCAGTGGACAACGCTTGATTAAGGTTGTAGTTAGTCATGTCGTGACTGTACAACTTCCTCCGAATATTTGCAGAAACATTTCCCCGGAACCCGCTGTGAACCGCAGAGGTCTTCCTGACATATGTGTTATGAGAGGTGTCAGGTTCTGTCTCCTTCCGTCATGTAAAGCAGCCATCAAGCTTTCATTTCTCACACTTATGTGCTAAGATGTGTACAGTGTACACAGCACATCTTAACTTGTCAAAAATTAAATTGCTTCTGGCTTTCAAAATCCCTCCATTCAAGGGGACGTCAAGAAGTCAGCTGGAAGAATATGAAGCATTTGCCGTTTAGTCTGTGTGATTGGACTGCCAATGCTACTCTCCTCTCAGGCGTTGTGTTAGCAAGGAACATTTAATGGACCCCTCGCATTGTTTTGCTTTTTTTACTGATTGTTAAGCCAGGTATAAAGGAAAGGAACGCATAATGGCTTAATCTTTTGTTTCTTTTTTGTTCATTCCCATCTTTGTAATAATGAAGAGAAAGTGAGATGTTATTGAGCGCGCAAGGGGAAAAGGAACTGTGTGGCAGGAAACTGAAAACTGGTAATAAAAAGAAGGATCTACAGCTCTTGCTATATTGTGAATAATATTACAACTTTTAATATAGCATTTTTTTTTGTAATCAGTTTAGGATAAGTGCAAGGGATGTTTGCTTCAATTACATCCATCTATTGACTGTCCAGTGTTGAGGTTTGCACAGCCTGAGTTCCGATACACTTTAAACAGACTTCCAGAAATGCTGCCATGTTTATTTCCTTTTAAGCAATACCAGTTTCCTAGCAGCCCTGTTGATCTATGTGGCTGCAGTAGTGTTTGAACAACACCAGAAACGGGCAGGCAGCTAATCTTGTCAGATCTGACAATAATGTCAAAAAGTAATAGAGGCACTGAAACAGCAGGAGAGCCTGGCAACTGGTAACTCTGAAGTCTCCAGAAAACGCTGTTTTTATTTTACAATATTGTTAGGCATGAATGCCCCCTCTGAACGCCGCATCCCAGTGGCTGAAGACTCAGTTAATCCCCCGAAATCCCCCAGGGAAGATTTGGGCAGGACTTCCGCATAGAGGCAGAGCTTTCAGCAGTAGCTCTGCTTCTCCTCCATCAATCTGCGCAGATTGCCACCTCTCCCCCACCCCTGTCTTCTTTCACTGAGAAGGGCGGGGAGAGGCAGTGATTAGCGCTGATTGACGCGCATGGAGGCAGAGCTACAGCTCAAAGCTCTGCCTCCCCGGGCAGCAAAATCCACAACCAGAAAGTCTTGGATTTTTAACCCTGTGGTTTTAAGGGGATTCATTGAGATTTCAGCCGCTGGGATGCAGCGTTTCAGAGGGGGCATCTATGCCTAACAACATTGTAAAATAAAAACTGCATTTTCTGGAGGCTTCAGAGTCTCTTTAAAAGGAAATAAATATGGCAGCCTCCATATACCTCTCCCTTTACTTTTCCTTTAAAGTGTACCAGAGCTAAGTAAACTTAAAGCAGACCCAAACCAAACATTTTTTTAATTCAAAATATTTAGTTGCACCACTCATACAAAACACATACAAAACACTCCTTCAAGCCTATGAGCATTTCAGTGTATGCTTTTCACCCTTCTCTTTTCATAACTAGGGTTATACAGGTGGCAGCCATTACTTCTGAGCTTAGTAGGAGGTTTTAGATCATGGATGTGTTTGTCATCAGCTGCCCTCCCTCACAGGGGCGTCTATGTTAAATCTCACACAAGCTGAGAACACCTCCCCTGTGACATTAGTAGCAGCCTGTGTTTTGTTTTTGTTTTTTATCTCCTCCACCAGTTTTCTGGAAAAATCCCAGCAATATGAAGAGAAGGGAGGGGTTCCTCCAATACATGTAAAATATGTTATATTTGTCATCATACAGCTGAAAAAAGGCTGCTATTTATCATTATAATTTAGAAAATAGATTTTAATTGTCTTGTATTTTTAATTTGGGTCCACTTTAAGTCTTAAACATACCTTCCCCCAGCCCCAACCGCACATATCGCTCCCATGCCGCTGCCCTCAGCCTTCTCCAGCTCAGGTACTGGGTCCCATACCTTTAGCGAGTCATGGCCAGTCTGACGCAAGAGAAGTGTGCTCTTCACGTATCTCTCCAGCAGTCGCCAGAGAGATACGTAGAGCACTTCTCTTGCGCAGACTGGCCATGACTGGCTGAAGTTACGGGACCCGGTACTGAAGAGGGAGAAGACGCAGGATGGCGGCGTGGGAGCAATCCATACGGAAGTATGTTTAAGACTTAAGTTTACTCAGCTCTGGTTTTCTTTTCAGTAAAAAAAAAAAAATCATGATGGACTTGACCTCTATTGCCCTATCTTGAGGCTGTATTGCAAATTTGGTTCAAATAGCTAAATTATCCAGCCGATTAGAGAGTGTGTTGAAAAACCCTTATAGTTGATATTGGTTATTCATTCAACTGATCTATGAAAAGAAGGTGGCCATCGACACCTGTGCTCTTGCTAGATTGCCTCCTGGGTGACAGAAGGCTGGTACATATTTGAAGCCTACCCTGTGTTCATGCATGAAAAATCGTTTGAAATTAACAATTGAAAAAAAAAAGGCTAGCGCACGCAAAACACTGCGTCCAAAGATGGTTGTTGCTCAATCTGTCGCATTCATCCCAGTGGATCTGTTCTGTTGAAAATCGTTTGTTCAATAAGGTGTGAACAAGATTTTTCAGGACTCTTCAATGAATAGTGCACGCTTGGAGGAATAGGACGTTTCATAACTCTTCAGTGATATTCTGGAGTCTTTGGCATAAAATTATCATTTGTGTGTGTACAGGGTTGTTGGAAAGATCTGTCGTTCAAATCACGTTTATCTCGTGTATGTACCCAGCCTTGGTTTCCATCACATCTGCATTTTATATTTAAAGTATTTTTCATCTTACAGATAACTGAAAGGAAAAGTCACCCATTACAAGTAGCAGTGTATCTCCTTACTGAATAAGTGCTGGCTTACTGGACAGGACGAGCTGAAATTTGAACCCTGGTCTCCTTTAGAGAATAAGTCCCGTCATGTTGCCTTTAGTTTTCTTATTCGAAAGCTCAACATGCTTTTTAAACTATATATTTTGGCTACACCCTTCCTTAAAGGGACTCCGAGCAGTGCCTGTGGGTATGCCTTTAAGCATACCCACAACTAATTAATTATATCCTCACACCTACCGGCATGATGTTTGTAATTCTATCCCCCTGGGTTCCTTGTATTTCATTGCATTGCACTGACTGGATAGAATGCTGAATAAGGAATCCAAGATGGTGGCCACGATTTAGATCGCGGAAATAACGAAAACTAAGAGGCATAGGGTGGCGGTTTATATATCATTGGAAAGAGGAGAAAGAGAGCTTCAAAATGGTATGCATCTTTCCATAGTTCCTGCACTGCTCGGAGTCCCTTTAAATACAAGTTTGCCAATTAATGTTTTATATAAATTTAAAAATATAGAAAAAAGTGTGAGAATGAGTAATGCTAAAACTAAAGGCATACCTGATATCACAGACTGTTTCTCAAGCTCCGGCATAATTGGTATCCTGGAGTAAGGCTGACATTCCTGCCTAAGGGACTTTGGCCTCAATTCACTAAGATTATCTCCTGTCTTTAATAACTCTTCTAGAGTTGTTACCATGGTGATAAGGCATGTAGTATTCAGGAAACATTTTACCTCAGGCAAACCTAAAGTTAACTCTTCTGTCTTTAAGTTAACTCTCCAATCCTTAAAATAACTCCAGAGTTAAAGACAGGCTGTTAATTAACTGCATGTGAAAATAACTACAGAGGGGGTCAATTAACTACAGAGGAGGTAACTTAAGGAATGAAGAGATAAGATAACTGTGTGGAGGTAAGTTTTCTCTTGCCTTATTATCTCCAGCATGATCTTACTGAATTGAGGCCATAGTGCCTGTGCCCTCTCTTATGAACTTATATTTGAATGCTAACAAAATACTACATAATACTGAACAAGTCCACCCTCCAACTGTAATTTCTAGACCTGAGGATGAAGACAGAGTGTAGAGCTTTACTTGTAAGCATATGCCGCAACCTCCAGCAATTACATTTTACATGTTCTTAGTAGGAAAATATTCTTTATCCACAAGCTGATGGTGATAATAATGGATAATTGTGGTGCTAATATTACCATAATCAAGAAATGGAGTGTTTTTCTAAGAAGGATAGTATGATATTCTAAGCCTGTTCTATAGTCACGTTGTGTATCATGAACATTTCTTGTATTCTGCACGGCTAGCTTATTAATTTGACGTTAGGAACATGCCACTGGTTGCTTAAGCGGTCATAGTGGTAACAGCTTGACACTGATGTGCAATGTACATAAGTGGCTTCTAAGACCCTAGAGAAAGTTCCTTAATATAACATTGATTATAAAGCAAAGTCTGAAAAGGTTTCTTGCAATCTAGAGTGGAAGTACATTGAACAACGCGTTGTATGATATGGAATTTAAAATGAAGTGCAATAACTCTGGGGACTTTAGTTAAAGGAATACTATCGATTCACATATTTTTTTCAATTGACACAGGAATTGTTTGGGAAGTGCTGCTAAGTACTGGTGTATACATTTTAGTAGCAACTTCTTTGTTTACTGTTAGCAAAATACTTTCAAAGTTTACTGATGCCAAAACTGACGGCTGACTGAGCCATGAGGAGAGGGGAAATTCCCCTCACACTTGATCAGTTAACTCTATGTGTAGCTCTGTGTGTGACAGAGAAGAGAGCTCCCAACAGCTGCAGCTTTCTGTGTCCTGTGTTTCCGACTGACCTGTCTGAAGAGAGCAGAGGAAATGTAACTAATTGTCACAGCTTTTTCATACTGTTTTTGCTTTCAGAGTTTGATATGTTTGATATTTGCTTTCTGTAGTCTGATATGCAACTCTGGCTGTGCATTGAAGCAGACACTCCTTCTGCAATTTATTTGTCCCAATATAGCTAAATCCTACCCTCAATAAATTACAGTTTTTGCCTCTGATATTTAACATGAAAAGTAGGAAAATGTTTACACAGCTACTTAGACATTATTTGTACATTGTCATTTTAGAACACTTGGATATCTATAGTATTCCTTTAACTTTATGTAGAGATATTTACTGAGAATGGACCAATCCCTTACATCACGTCACTTAAAGCGGAACCGACCTCTTGCACAGCACACATTGAAATATCTTTATTCCACACTATATATATATATACTCAACTATAAGTCTAGAAATGTAGGTCTGACTCACTAAATATAAGTATAGGGGGTCACCTTATACATGATTCACAAGCAACACTGAGCACACTGAGTAATGTGTGTACTGTTGCTGACATTCCCATTTGCAGCAATTTATCCAGTGGGTAAGTGACACCTTATTGATAAAGAAAATGCCAAGAAAACACGGGTGTGAAAGTCCTGGACACAACAATTTACAAGGAGAGGACAGGGGGGGGGGGGGGAAGATACTGGACTGCAGGAAGGGGGGGGGGGAATAATTGCTGCACTTGTGGGGGGGGGGGGGCGGGGGCTGGACAAGTTATTGGCCGAACTCAAGGGCCAGGAGGGATAATGGCTGCAATACTGTATGAAATGCTGTCATTAATCCCTCCTGGTCCCCAAGTGCAGACATTAATCTTGCTAGCTAGACTAACACTTGAGTCAATAAAAATTCCAGTTTAAGATGGTCAAATATTGGAGTCAACTTATACACGAGGTCGACTTATATTCGAGGATATACGGGTAGTTACTAAAGAAATCCACTGTTCTGTGACTGAAGTTTGACTGCATTTTCTGCATGCTTCTTTCAGGTGTGTGATGCAGATAATACTGATGCGTTAAAGATCAGCAGGACAGCCAGGCAACTGGTATTGTAAGAGTGAACAGAGGCACCAGCAGGATAAAAGGTTCTAAAAGGCTTAAAATCCCTCAGGAGGTGGTGGTGGACTCGCCTTCCCGAAGCAGACAAGATCCCGTCAGTTTTATGACAACAGGTTTATTAATATACTCCAAAACAAACAGTGCAACGCGTTTCACGGGTATGTTCCCGCTTCCTCAGGCAATAAACAGATAGGAGTACACAGTATAGTCTCAAGGTCACGAATAGCGCTTGACAGAGGCGAGTCCACCACCACCTCCTGAGGGATTTTAAGCCTTTTAGAACCTTTTATCCTGCTGGCGCCTCTGTTCACTCTTTCATTATCAATATCCACCTCTGGTGGAGGGGTGTTGCCCCTTTTTTCTTTATCTACAGAGAGCGACTCTTAATCCTGAGTGAGGACAGGTATAATCTCCTCACCTGCCTATACAGTGGTTACCTAGGAGGTAACCCATGTTTGTGAGTATATACATTATATACTTTTCATTTCCAACCCTTTGTTTTGCATACTACACTATATTGGGCTCTCGGTATTTCTTTTGTCTTTATCAGGCAACTGGTATTGTTTAAAAGTAAATAAATACGGCAGCCTCCATATCCCTTTCAGGTCAGTTGTCCTTTAACCCCTTTTAGTGCTCCCTGCAAAGTGAAACAAACTTGTAAACTTCAATTTTTTTTTTTTAGGATTTCCATATATTGAAATGACATTTTATCCCCTTAAAGTTATCAAGATGTGGCTAAGAGAAAATTCAGAGTTTAGTTCCACTGTAAATCAAAAGATTCAATTTTACGATTAGCAACTCTTGAATGAAATTTCTTCTCTTTTGAAGATTAGATGCTGGAATTTTTTTTAATGTACAGCCTCAAGTATGAAACTTGTTTTATATTCCATTGCAACAAGCCACTGCAGCCAGAACTGCAAGTTTTGTAAATGCTAGCTGCATATCTTCCTCTATTAGAGCAGCCACGGGTACACATAAACTGCCGTGCTTCTCCCTTCCACCATTCTATGTTTTAGCACTGCTCTATGTTAGGGTGCTTTGCTTTCACAATTAACACAAAAATTGTTTACAACATTTGTAATTTCACAGAGACCAATAAAGTGCACACAAAATACATTCAGTTTCAAAATCATTATTATGTACTATGACAATTAGGAAATTTCTTGTAAACACAATTAACATGTTATGATCATCCCTACCTTTTTTGTTGCACAGAAAAACAGTTTTTAAACATTGACTTGTGCTACTTTATAATATCTTCTGGTGCTCATGCTGACAATACAATTTTATTTTCTGCTTGAGGTCCACCTAAAACTTTTGCTTTGGATCTCTCATCCTATTCTGTGATTCACAGTCCGTAGTTTTTAGCATGATGGATTCTCCCTCCTCCAGTCTTCAGTTTTTCCTCTGTTTAAGCAGCCTTGATGACATTTTCAAATTCTTCTGCTCTGTGATAATTTTGGAGATACAACGTTTTTTTTTCCCCTAGCTGTTCTACTGCCTCAGAAACATCAGACTCAATTTCCTGAAGTCTTAACTTCTGATGTTAATGTCACAAAAGATAGCATACCACATAACGTATCCACACAAGAACTGAGAGTTGCAAATATTTTTTTTTCTGTGCGAGTTGCTGCTGTCAATGTAGTATACTCTGTAGCAAGAGACATGGAATCATCTCTTTGATTCCTAACAATATTAAAGGGAACCCGAGATGAGAGGGATATGGAGGCTGACATGTTTATTTCCTTTTAAATAATGCACATTACCTGACTATCCTGCTGATTCTCTGCCTCTAATACTTTAAGCTGTAATTAAAATAGAAAATATGATAAAATGTTCTATTTCTCAGATAATAGTCATCATAAATTATATATACAATAATAGCTGTGCTAAGCCCACAAAAATGAAATAAACCAATCAAAAATCGTTAATAGAGAGATGATCAATGAGATGCAAATAATTCTGCGTTGATGCTGGTTTAGGCAAATTTATGCAATTCTTCTGCTCATGAAATCAAATAATTTTATATCTTGTTAAAATTTGGTTTGGTGACTACGAATTAAAGGGTACCTAAGATGGATGAAAATAAAAGTTTTATACATTCCTGGGGCTTCCTCCAGCCCTCTGCAGGCTAATCAGTCCCTCGCTGTCCTCTTCCACCACTTGATCTTCTGCTATGAGTCCCGTCAGGGACCAGTCAGGGCAGAGCCCAGTCAGGGCAGTCCGGCCGCATGCCACTTCCATTGCCAGGAGCGTTCTGCATCTGCGCAATATTGCTGCGCAGGTGTAGTACGTTCCTGGCGGCAGAGTGTGTGCATGCGCACTGTACCTGATTGGCTCAAGTGCCTGGACCCATAGCAGAACATCCAAGTGGCGGAAGAGGACAGTGAGGAACTGATTAGCCTTAAGGGGGCTAGAGGAAGTCCCAGGAATGTATACAAATCGCGTATGATGTTAACTAGGTCTAAGTCTGTGACTAAAAGTATAGAAGCAGAAGATCAGCTGGATATCCGGTTAACTGTTTTTCTTTTTTTACAGAGAATAAATATGGCTGCCTTCATATCCCTCTCAGTTCAGTTGTCTTTTAAAATTCCTAAGTGTTGGCAGTTAAGAGATGCATTTTATGTTACATACTTTCAATCAACAAGATTGTAATTTGCAATATAGAGGAGTCTGAGTCGGTGGAATACTAACCTGAGGAGTCTGAATCGGAGGATTTTTGTACCTACTCCATAGTTGTTGTTTTTTTTTGCCGTATGGCTTTGTAGAGCTTAAATGATGGTGGAAATAATTGCTAAGTCACTTCCAGACCATTCAGTTTCTGTAACAAAAACAAATCTTAAAGTCATCTGTTCTTCATGACTGATGTGTATTGTAGAGTACAGCCCAAAATACCAGAATTTTGGCTCGGTGGCATAGTGGATAGCACCTTCGCTTTGCTGTGCCAGGGCCCTATCTTTATGAAGTTTATAAGTTATCCATGTTTGCATGGGTTTCCTATGGGCACTCAAGTTTTCGCCTACATCCCAACTTCGAAGAACATACGGATAAGTTTATTGGTTACCCAAAATATTTAGCTTAGTCTATAATATGTACATACAATTATGACTGTGCTATGGATTATATTGTGATCTCCTCAGTTAGTGACATAACTATATACTCTGTAAAGTGCTATAATATCTGTGAAGCACTGCCAAAGAGGTCAGCGCTGTATAAATAGTGAATGATAATGGACTGATATTTGGCAGCGCTAAGTTGTGCCAAAATAGTCCTGATCTGCAGAGCAAGTCACTGAATGATTCTACCTTGAGTACTTCTGCCAAGATGGTGATTATGCATTATGTCTCCACAGATTTTAAGAAGTTGCCATTATTGTCTCCATAAAGTTTTTTAGACTTCCTTCAAAATAAGTTCTTTGTGGCTACAGTTCTAACAAGTATAATTATTATTTTTATACACATTTTCCCCTGTGTTGCCTTTCAGATTTAATACGTTCTTTATTTGCTTTAGTAAAGGTCAACCTCAAGCTTAAAGTTCATACTTGCTTTAGGACTGGTTCAGATGGACGACAGGGGGCGTTCAGGCGGCTGGGAAGCCGCGGCGTCATGTGATGTCTAGTTCAGGGGCAGCGGTACGGCGATTGTCGGCTTCGCGTCGCGGTCAGCGTTACTCGTCCCCGCAGGGGGACATGAAGCTGCGGCGGCTAGTTGGCCCTGGACGCCGCATGCTGCTTCTAGGGCCGGCCGAAACGACGCGTTAAATCAGGATCGGAATGTCGCGTTTGCGCAATAATCGCCGGTAACCGCCCGATGCTAATCGCTCCCATTTGGCCAACGAGTCCCGAACGCTTGGCGGTAAACGCTGCCAAGCGTCCGTGTGAACCAGCCCTTAGGTTGTACTCCGCCAAGGCAACTGCTAAAGACCACCTCACGCAAGAATGTAGTATGTGTATTTTGGCCTCGATTCATGGACGAAAGATCGGGACTGCTGGATCATCTCCACCCACTGCAGGCTAACCATGTGTCTTTAAAGCCTCGGACTCCGAGGGATAATTTCCATATACCTGAAGTGTACACCCAGCCATAGTCTCACCTCTAGTTCTTTTCATTTGTTTAATACCTTTATATTGTACTCTGCTCGTTCATAACTGACCCAACGTATTGGCTATAATCTTTCAGTAGCCAAATCTGGCTGAGCCCTGCATTGTGTTAATGACTTATGTCTGAAGTGTTGTGCAATAAATAAAGGAGATGGCATCTCTGCTTTTAGATCACACATTGTCTGCTCTTCCTAGGTTTTCCAATTCAAATTTGTAAAAAAAATTCTGTCCTCTGGAACGATGCGATAAAAGGAAATCTCTTAAGGACCATACAGTAGCGTAGCAGTGGGGGATGCAGAGGTTGCGACTTCATCGGGGCCCACTAGGGGCCGCCTTTACCCCCCGGTATTAGCTCCTATTGGTCCTATGCTGGTTATGATCACTTCTTTGGATGCTTTGGATAGTACAGTAGTAATCATTAACAACCTATTCCCTTTCTCTGCTTATACCTCTAATCCTGTGGATGTCCTTGGCAGGTTTTGATGTGCCATATAAATTGTCATGTATAGAGTGCTTGGGGGGGGTGTCAATGTAAAACCTGCACTGGGGCCAACAGCTCCTTAGCTACACCACTGGGACCATAAACACACACAGAGAGGTTGATTTACGAAGCAGCATTATGGCTACTGTGCACAAGCGGCGCGGGATGAAACCAGTGTGTGCACATTACGGGCAGTCCTTTTGCATGTTGTGATTTTATCCTGCGCTGCTTGTGCGCAGTAGCTGCTCATTTCATTGGCCTTGGCTGTTCTGCCTCTCCCCTTACAGTGCTGCCTAACAGGGGGAGACGGCTCACTGCTTGCATGACTACACAGACTGAAAGCAGACATATTATTACATAAGTTATTACTGCTTGGGCAAGCTGATGCCGCCCCTTTCCTTGTCACGAAAATGCCACCTGAGGCAGAAGACTTGCTCTGCTCTTACTAAAAGTGTTCTAAATGGAGGAACAGCATGAATGTCGAGCAATTAGCATTTTCAGGAGGAGGTCAGCAATGTCAATCTCAGTATTCCTCTCATGACAGGTGTGTTTATATTTAGATCTAGTAATTCATAGAAAAAAATTCTGTGTTTTGATTGATTGTCCTTGTTCTCTTGGAACAAAATAAGTAAACTGTTATTGAACTTCAGTAGTGGTTCTATTGTGCATCTCATTTCTTTAAAACTTGGGAATATGCATTATTTTACCATATGAATGCAGATTATTTTAATAAATAAATGTAAATTCAGCTGGTTGCCGCTGCTGTTGCTATGCGATATACATGTATAAAATTGAATGTCCGCTGAAGCCGATGACATGAAATGAAACACAGTCAGCTGCACATTGCTATTCTAATGAATGTGTGAGCAGACATGAAGGAAATGAATGAATATTGCAAAGGCACGCATCTATTTCTCAATCATCTGTTCTATAAATTGCATCGTCTTTAAGTTCTGAGTGGTGTTCTGTGAAAAGGTATACTTATAAAAATAAGCATACAAGAATACTTGGCATAGTGCGTCCAAAATGAAATATAATTGTCAGTGCTCTGTTGGTACTGAAAACACAAACTATGCTATTCTTTTTGTTCTCATGCTAGTTGTATTATTAGATTTCCTAACGTTTTCCTGAGCACTGAAGGACTCGGAGGATTCTAGGGACCTGGTCTAGATTTATAAAGATTGTCTTTGGTGGCAGAAATATCTAATCCTTGCCTGGGCCTTATCAAGTACAGTATCTCACAAAAGTGAGAACAACGCTCACATTTTTGTTAACATTTTATTATATCTTCATGGGGCAACACTGAAGATATGACACTTTGATGCAATTTAAAGTAAGAAACCCAGAGGGTGAAATAATCGAGCCCTTGATAGTGTAATGAGTTAGTACCAGATGGTGTATCTTGTTAATATAGAAAGAGAGGTACTCACAAAAGTGGGTTACCACTTAGACAACCACTGTAATGGCAGGTGGGGAGATTAGACCTGACCCCTCTGTAGACAGGAGAAAGATAGTGAGGTAACACTCCTTCACCAAGGGTGGAGGACACTCCTTCACCAAGGGTGGAGGTGCTTTTGCTGGCAGAGATGTCAATGACCGTTACTTCTGTTATAGCCTGATGAAGCGGAAACCAGTGAAACACATTGCAATTTTGGAGTTTTGAATAAAGAGATTTTACTGTTGATAATTGACCTTTTTTGAGTCTGTTTGGGGACACTACCTGCCTTTTTAAACTGTTTTTAGAGGCGCATGCGCGGCGCTGAAGGGGGAGCACATGTGATCCTTAACTGCTCCGCTCTTCGGCAGCCTTCTATAGCTTAAAAAAAGCATCATCATCCGCACCAACAGCTCCACTCTTCTCAGGGAATACTTTTAAGTATGTCCAGAAGAGGAAAGGGGAAAGAAAACCTGAATCTGAAGACCCCAAAGGCTAATACAAACACCGCAACCCAGACGCCCAAGCGCGCCATTAGAGTCAAGATGGCCGACGGAGCTACTCAGACGCCGCAACACACCATGTCTACCCCAGACAAGCAGTCCCCTTCGACTTCAACTCCTCAACCCAGACTCGCCCAACCAACCTCGCCTCCTCCAAACCAGGACGAGCTACTAGCTAACATCCAACGAGTGTTCAGGATTGAACTCCAGGAAGCCGTCAGGGACATCACAACTGATATCCGTGAACTGGGAGCCCGCGTGGATGCACTAGAAAAACAAGCAGACTCCATTGCAGAAGCCCTGGAGACGGACAAGCAAGAGATTGACTCACACTCGGAAAAAATAGACCTTATGGAACTGAGGCTCGAGGATATGGAGAACCGTAGCCGGCGAGCTAACATAAGGATTAGAGGCCTACCAGAGGAGATCATCGATCTGAAGTCCGTGGCTCTCAATCTTTTTACCGCTCTGCTGCCCCAGATGGATCCAGCT
Source organism: Hyperolius riggenbachi (assembly GCF_040937935.1). Classification (NCBI taxonomy): domain Eukaryota; kingdom Metazoa; phylum Chordata; class Amphibia; order Anura; family Hyperoliidae; genus Hyperolius; species Hyperolius riggenbachi. The sequence goes on from NC_090650.1 coordinate 337,777,640, forward strand.
TCTTTCCGTATGGTTCGGATCCACAGAGCCCTAGCGAAGCCTCGGAATCCGGACCTGCCCCGGGATGTTGTTCTGAAGCTCCAGTTTGAGGAGGTCCGGGACCTTATTCTGAACGCCGCGCGCAATCTAACCGCTCTACCGAATGTCCCACAAACTGTCCAACTATATGCCGACTTGGCGGCCTCTACGATCCAACGTCGGAGAGCCATGCGCCCGATCACCCTCTCACTCCAGAAGGCGGATGTCCGATACCGGTGGGGCTTTCCGTTCTACCTGTCCTTTACCTACGGGGGAGAAACCTACACCTGCCGCACACAGGAAGAGGGCCGGAGGCATCTAGAGGCGGCGGGGATACAGCTGGTGCCTATGCCTGTGGTACCGCTACAGCAGCGCCAGTCCAGGCCTACGCGGATCTGGTCTGCAAGACGGTCGCGTCAAGGGAATGCACAGGACCCATCTACCTGACTCCCTCTGGGACCCCAGGCTGGCGCTCCCCAGGCTCTTGTCTCCTAACCATATGAGGTGACCATTGTTGCATCACGGACTCTTCTTCGCAAAGACCCTGTAAGTAAATCCCCCCTTTTTTCTTTTCGTTGGCTCAGACACCTACAGCCCTACAAATCTTCGTTGGCTTCATTAGCCTCACGCTTAACTATCCTCTCCTGTCAGCATACTTGATAACGACCAGCAGATGAACGCTGTATCATACACATACGAGCCTGGCCACTACTATCCATATGCGTTCCTAGCCACAATCTATGTCAAGCAAATGGCCTGGATATTACTTGAACGCTCTATTTCATGCCATCTAAAATCCCCCAAAGGCACGAGACCCCCCTAAAAGCTACACGAGGAAAACAAAAAAAGATCTTATTGGGTCCTGCCGCAACGTAATAACTTTATTTCAATAACCAGGCTGTAGGAAGTACATCGGAACCACTCAACTTCAGCACAAGACTTTGCAGACTCTTTGCTAAATATAAGTTATCATTTATCAAAAACTTCCATAGACTCATCACATGCAACCCATACTGCCCAACTTCCAGGAGTCCAATTTAACCCAACTTGCTATGCTTATTGGTCTACTTTATAGGTTGAACTACACGCTGGCCTATACTTATCCCCATTCACCTTTATTCCGTGAATCCCGCCTGTTTTATCACCTCTCACCTTCTTACTTATCGTTACTGGTATACAAATACCTTAATTTTTGAATGTCCACTAGATGGAGCTATTGACCTATATATGTTATAACCTGCACATATCTAAAGTGATTTTTAGTATTGTATGGCTGGCTGCCGAGGTTAAGCTATGCTGCCTCCAACCTAATGGTCCGAGTTGCCAGATTGATATTATTACTGACAACTCACACCATTATCCTGAGGACATGCTCCTCTATCTCTATCAGAGATACAACTCGGTTTATTGTTAGACCATGTTGGTCTGCCTGCTTTTTGTTAATACTGGCACAGACTTATCTACAACTATTAAATAGATACATGTATGGGCAGTGGAAGAGAAGGAGGCACGGTGACTTAGCTCAAATTTCACCCCATGAATGGCTACTTTAAATATTATTTCCCACAATGCAAAGGGACTGAACTCTCCCTACAAACGCCGTAAAGCGTTTATAGACTACCAAAAGTGCCAACCGGATATCATATGTGTTCAAGAAACGCACTTTACAAAGACATCTGCCCCAAGATATTTTCATAGACAATATCAAAGACACTTTGCCTCCTCCTCCAACACAAAACATAGAGGTGTGCTCACTCTATTGAAAAACTCTCTACCTTTTGATGTTGACAAATGTATAACAGATGACGACGGGTGCTACATTATTCTTATTGGGAGTATCCAGTCGCTCCAATACTGTATAATTAATGTATATTCACCTCCTGAGTCCCCTATGCAAACAGTAAAGGAGATACTGGATAAAATACACGATCTACCCCCTTGTCCAATATTATGGGCTGGAGACTTCAATATCGCACCCAACCCAACAATAGACAGATCCCACCCCACCAATACTGCTAGGCAACGACAACTATCCAAATCTTTATGCACAGCACTAGCTTCTATCCAACTGGTTGATACCTGGAGGGAATACAATACGTCAAATCGAGGCTACACCTTTTATTCCTCAGCTCACCAGACTTATTCTAGAATCGACATGATATATATCTCAGCATCCTTAATTCCCAACCTAGTTTTCTCTCGGCATATCATTAGCTCGTGGTCTGACCACGATATAGTCTGGACAGCATGCAGCTCCCTAATAACCCCACTAGCCCGCCCGCCCCGGAGACTTAATGAAAGCCTTCTAATTGATAGCGAATCCATTTTAGATCTCGAGGAAAAACTACATTAATACTTTCGACTTAATGATACCACAAATGTCAGGCCAGATATCCTCTGGCTAGCCCACAAACCTGTTATCAGGGGGTACCTGATTAAAATAGCTTCCCAGAGAAAAAGAAAAAAAACCGAGATGCAACTAAATCTGGAACACAAGCTCTCTCAGCTCCAACGAGCACACGCAAGTTCTCCCTGCAGGTATCTCCAAAAGCAAATTGCTGATACGCAATCCCAAATAGAGATCCTCCTTTCAGCCCGTACAGAAAAAGCCATCAGATGGACTAAGTCCAAACAATACGTACAATACAATAAACCTAATACCTGGCTTGCCAGAAAGTTGCGCCACACTCAAACAATCAATAAAATCTTAAAGATACGCACTAAATCAGGCACCATAACCTCAGATCCACTCAAAATACATTCTGAGTTTGCTGACTACTATAAACAACTATACTCGGCTAAACCCCCTTGTAGGGAGGACTCAACAACTCCCCCCTTTTTTCAGCAATTAAGGACCACTCACCTACTCCCAGAAAAATCACAGGCCCTTAATATCCCTATCACAGACTTAGAAGTCATGCTTGCGATCAAAAAACTCAAAACAGGCAAGGCCCCTGGCCCAGACGGTTTCTCAGCCCCATACTACAAAAAATTCAAGAAAGTTTTAACCCCATATCTTAAACGCCTATTCAACTCCATCTTGGATGGAAAGATTCCCCAACCTGAATTCTTACAATCAGTCATAACCGTCATTCCCAAACCCCAGAGAGACCCACTAGATACGAAAAACTATAGACCAATTTCCCTGCTCAACCTTGACTACAAACTGCTAACCTCAATATTAGTGGCAAGACTAAACAAAGTCCTAAACCCCCTGGTCCATAGAGACCAGGTGGGTTTCATCCCCTCTCGCCAAGCCCCTGACAACGTCAGAAAAGTAGTCAACCTATTACACATAGCTAACTCTCGCAAACTACCACTCGCCTTAATTTCCCTCGACATGGAAAAGGCAATCGATACCATAAATTGGCCCTTCATGCTTATAGCCTTGCAAAGAGCAGGAATAAGTGGTCCCTTCCTCCAAGCTGTCCAATGCCTTTACTCAAACCCTTCAGCTCAGTTAAAACTTCCCTCCAGCACTCCCATCAATATACCCATTCAGCGCGGCACCAGACAGGGATGCCCCCTTTCCCCTGCAATCTTCGCCCTAGTTATTGAACCCCTAGCCAATAAAATTAGATCATCCATAGATATACAAGGCCTTAGAGTAGGCAATACCGAATACAAGGCCAACTTATTTGCCGATGACCTCCTGCTTACACTGTCCTCTCCTCACACTTCGGTCCCCAACCTACTTAAAATAGTCAAACAATTTGGCTACATATCAGGTCTCTGCCTGAACATTAATAAATCAGAGATCCTACTAACCAATCTCACCAAGCAAAGCGCAATGTCCCTGGCCTCCAGTTTGGGGTTACAAATCAGAACAAATTATTTAACTTATCTAGGAATTAAAATATCCCCTGACCCAAAAAATCTCTTTGCTCTCAACTACAAACCAATGCTGGCTGAGTTACAAAGGGAACTCTTCAAATGGAATACCCCCTCCATATCCTGGACTGGCCGGATTCAAGCTGTTCGCATGAACCTCTTACCACGCTTACTCTACCTATTTAGAACACTACCAATTCAGGTAACTAAGTCATCACTCAAGAACCTCCAGACACTTATTTTTAAATGTATCTCCAATAACAAGAAAAGTAGAATAAATCAGAAAACAATGTATACAAACAGAACTATGGGAGGAATGGGTGTTCCAGACCTCTTTAATTATTATCGAGCGGCTCAAATCGCCCAAATGGCCCAAATTCACTCGCAATATAATCGCCCTCTTTGGGCAGACATAGAAGATGCCCTACTATACCCAGCATCCTTCGCTTCGCTGCAGTGGTCGGTGAGAGCTCCACCAGCCAAACAGCTAACTAACTCACCCCTGACTGCCCACTCCTTACAAATATGGAACCGTATCAAACTCAATAAAAACCTTCAATCCTCTTTCCCAAAGCAACTTCCACTATTTAACAATCTAGCCTTCCCACCAGGCCTTGAGCCTCGAGCCTTCCAGTGGTGGATATCACACGGATTCACTACCATAGGGAAACTTTTAATAAATGACAAGATACCCTCCTGGCAACAATTCTGCTCAGTCACCTCCTTTCCGCCCACTGAACATTTCAGAGCCAGACAACTCTTCCACTTCATGAAGTCCTTTACAATTGACCCTAACGCCACACTTACACGCATGCCATATGAAGCCTGGTGCTCTCTCCGGCCATTGGAGGGGGGACTGATCTCATACATCTATTCAGCAATCTCACAACCTCCAGATTTTCTTAAATTAAAACCTATGAGAGACTGGGAGACAGACTTAGGGCAAACATTACCTGACACAACTTGGACGAACTGTTGCCTCACACTAACCAAAGGTAGCAACTACTACTCACATATTGAGACAAACTACAAAATTCTTCACCGCTCCTACTTAACGCCCCAAAAACTCCACAGGTTCTCAAACTCCACATCACCACTATGCTTTAGAGGATGTGGCCAAATCGGTGACATAGCGCATATCTGGTGGTTCTGCCCAGTGGCGCAAAAATTCTGGCAGGATATTACATCCGCCATAAGCACTGCTCTAGAGGTCCCCCTATCTCCGGATCCGTTCCAACTTCTTCTTGGTAACAAACCACCAAGGTGGAAATACCCCAGCCATCGGCTGGCCCAACATATTGCCAAGGCCGCTAGACTGCACATTGCAAGACAATGGCAAAAGCCAACCCTCTCCATTGAACTAACAGATCTCATAATAAAGGACATCTTGATATCCGAAAGACTGATTGCGATACTCAATGATACAACACTATCCTTCACTAGGACTTGGCAGCCCTGGCTCTCAGCTGCAGCATCAACAGGCTTAAGATCATGTGCCTTATCCTTCTAACCCAGTACCATATGTATCTACCCAATTGAAACATTTGCTACCTTGAACATGTGCCATGTTATTACCTGTTCTTGTTATGGTTTAAACTGTTTTGTTCACTTCTTATGTGCAACTTCTGATTGGGCCCTTTGCTAAGGGCTATACCAAAAGCTACTTTGTTTCTTACTGAAAATCTTAATAAAACGTTTGAAACTAAACTGTTTTTAGTTTTTTTTTTTCTATTTTGGCACCTCTGTTCAAATACTAATTCAGCAATGTAATCAGCGTACAGCTTGTATAACAGTGAAGATTTTCTGTCCCGTCAAAATAATTAAACACATAGCCATTAATGTCTAAACTGTTGGTGAGTACAGCCCTAAGTGAAGAATGTGAAAATTCAGCACAGTTAGACCTTTTCCCTCCCCGTAGTCATTGAGGGAAGCATATACTTTACCTAATTTGGTGTTATTACTCTCACACTCTCTCGTACTAATCACTGGAGTTGTTCTTCGACTAGTTTGGCGCAAGTATGTCCACACACAGTAGTGCGGCATTAGTGTAAATTATGTGGAACATTTAACGGTATGTTTATTTACTTTACTCCCTTATTGGAGTTTTATTTAAAAAGATAGTGGATACATTCAAAATCTGAGTAATATTTGAATCAATATTTTAAATGTAATATTGTTTTCAGAGTATTTTTTTCCCATTGGTCTTTATTACATGGTCCAAATTCCCATAATGGTGGATTTACACTTTATTTAATAACCATGTTTTCCTTTATGTAATCTTTATTTTACTTTGTCTGAAGATCATTTTGCAGTTGACTCTCTCATATGTGAGATATTGCCCTGTTAACCAGCTGATCTCTGATAACTTGCTGGGAAGATGTAAAATGAAATGTGATGTGAATGTTTGAACAGATTTAGGTTGGCATCATGCAGGAAGTGTAAGGAAAGTTGATAAATATTTCCCAGGTTTGTTGAAATGCTGCCAGACCACCAGATTCTTCAAGTGGGGGAAAAAAAGTTTGCAAATGTTTTTTTTTTTTTATCTTAAAGTGTGGAATGCCAGTGTGTAATCCAATCAACTTCAGCAGAATGATCTTTGTCTCTTCCCCTCCCATTTATTGTACTAAATGAGCTCTGACCTCTGTGTGCGCCATTCTTTTGAAGGACATTTGAGGTGAAAATAAACTGAGATAAAAAGTTGTCTATCCTCCCCATCCTAAAATGTACTACTACTTTTTTTTTTTTTTTTTAGATATCCCACAGTTGTATTTTATATTTATATATATATTTGTTTTATGTTTTTACTGTTTCATTGTCTCTGCTCAATGACACATTCATTGAAGTATGCCAGAGCTAAAACATATGAGCTGTTGACACTTTTTACCTCTTTACCGCTTTCAGAAGCCATTTTCTGGCAGGAAAGAGATTTATGGCTGTCATTTCTTATCAGTGAGGGTTATGCTATCGTCTGACCAGGTCCTGACTGCACAGAAACTGTCACTTGCATTCCTGATGTTTAAAGTACTCCTGTCCTGTTTTTGACCTCCCCCTTATACTTTTAATACTGTTTTATTATTGGTGCTGTGACTGTCACAGCACCATCCTTCCCCCTCCAGTGCCACCTGTAACCCCCGCTCTGCTTAGTCATTATCTTCAACTAAGAAGAATGTCAAAAATGGGTGGGGAGAAAGTGGCAGTTCTTCCTCCCCTCTGCCCTTCCATAATTCTGCCCCCTCCACTTGCCACTGTAGTTCCACATTTGATTCATGGCACAAAATGCGCAGAGGAGCTGCACTGTGTGTGAATTAGATTGGATACCTTTCCGACCTCAATTACCACAAGCCCGCACACAGCTCCCCTGCGCGCTGTGTGCAGTGAATTGTATGTGGAACTATAGAACTAGCTATAGTCACAGCACCAGTTATAAAACGATTTTAAAAGTATTGGGGAGGGGGTGGGGGCAGGTCAAGAGTGCTTTAACTCTTTCAAGCAGAGGAAGACCAAAGGAACACGGCATAGTTATTTTGGTGCTTGGCTCTATACATACACGTCTATCTCATCATGTCACCATGGGTGTCCTTTAAGAAGCAGCATCCAGACATATGTGGGACAAATATCAAATGGAATTAGGTAGTTATTGTTCAGATAGCAATAGGTCTGCCATTTAAATAGCTGTATATTTGGGTGGAATGCTTTATGGAGAAACAGTTTTAACCTTGTACACAAAAATAAGTGATACAAAAAAACAAAACAAAAAAAAACCAGTAGCCTAGCTGTGCATGACTGGATGCAATAAGTGAGAAGAATTTTTGTTTGCTGCCCTTTAATGTAAACAACTAAAAGACTGTGCTGTTTGGTAGTGGGAAGTATTCTCAATAGTCAGGAGACAGTGTTTGTTAGTATGAGGCCAGGAAGTTGACAGTACAGCAGCTGTCTGGCCTGAGGGAGATGACTCAAGTCCATAGTTTTCCTCAGGCAAAGTAAATAAAGTTAAATGAAGAGTTAAGTATACTGTTTTTATTAGTTAAGACAGAACAATTTAACAGTACATTTTAAAGCCCAAAACAAAGACCTAATCTATATTTATTCTCTTATAACGTATTAAAAATGTATTACTTTCACACAAAAAAAAAATGTTTCTACCTACATTATTCTCTTCAAATGTAATTAATGTAATTTCTATGTCAGCTTGCATCTAGCTAGGAATTTCTATAACTGCCAGTTAGGTCAAATTGCTGTTCTTTGCATCCATGGCTGCAGTGCTTTATTGAAGTTATTGTTGCTGCAAGAATGGTTAGCTCTGACCTTGTTGTGGCAGTAAGCAGGCCTGTGGTGTCGGAGTCGAGGAGTGGGAGCAATTTTGGGTACCTAAAGTCTGGGTTGGCGGTTTCATAAACTGAGGAGTCGTATGTTTTTTGTACCATCTCTAAAGCCCTGGTAAGTATTAGACTTAGGGTCGGTCCACACTTGTCAGGTTGCAGATCGGAATGCGTTTTAAATGGATCCGTTTTTCTAAAACCTTCCTTCCTGTGTATTTCTATTGGATAAAGAGGTCTGCAAAGATGACGCTGAGGGGAGAAGCAGGCAGTAGGCAATCTGCTTTGGCATTCATTTTGTGTGCAAAAGTTCTGTGTGTAGAGCAGGCATGGGCAAACTTGGCCCTCCAGCTGTTAAGGAACTACAAGTCCCACAATGCATTGCAGGAGTCTGACAGCCACAGTCATGACTCATAAAGGCAAACGCATTGTGGGACTTGTAGTTCCGTAACAGCTGGAGGGCCGAGTTTTCCCATGCCTGTCGTAGAGGGAGATTCCTTTTTTTTGTGTTGCCTTTCATTGCCTCAGCGGGTATTCGGGCTTCGTGAAAATCTGTAAAATCTGGACTCTGTTCAGTTTTCTAAAACAGAGCCCACGGATCCGTTTTTTTTTAAGTGTGTGAAGAAGGCCTCTATTTTTAACATTGGTATTCATGGCTCTGTTTTTGTCCAGGGCAAAAAAACTGAGCCACGGATATGGTTTTGGAACAAGTGTGAAGTAACCCTAAGGAGCCGGATTTGTGGAGTAGGAGCAGTTTTTGGGTACCTGGAGTCTGTCGGAGTCGGATGATTTTTGTAACCACTCCACAGCTGTAGCAGTAACAGGACTAAAGGATTTCCTAATTATTCTAAACACTTGCACTAATGCATTGATTAGTAAAAAATAAAAAAATTTAAAAAAAATTTACAAAATGGGCATTTCTTTTCCAAATTACTGTTAAAAGCACAGTGGAATAACTGGGGTGCAAACATCATGCACTGCAGTTTGGCAGGTGAGCTTGCAACTATATGGATCACAGATGAAAACCTGGAGCTTTTCTTAACAAAAGTGTTCTTTCCCTTTTAAAATAAAGATAGGCCACAACTGTGAATAGCCCCCCTATGCAATACACAACCATGGTCACCACACGGTGTCTTTCTGATCCATATGTAGTTTCATTGGGCTTGATGCACTACACTGTGTGGTAAAGTTGCTGTGCGCAGGGAGTGCACGGCAATATTACTGTTACTAATGCTGGGGCAGCACCACTACAATGTGCAGAAGACAATAAATGTGCAGATCTGATCTCCTGGCACATGCAGCAGCGTGCTCTTGATACTTGGTTTAGGAAGAGGCTGCTATAACAGTGTTGTAGAAAAGAGAAACAGGCACTGCTGCTGTAAGACTTTAATAGTTGCGTGCAATAATTACAGGCAGCCAATCATGGCAATACAGGTGAAACAAGTAGTCCATTAAACATAGCAGGATGTAGGGCTCATCTCATGCAGTGGCTGCGGGCATGTTGACCCTTTTGCGGTGCAGACGTTACTGGGTAAATGCACATGTTGCTATGATAATGCGCAGTGTAACAGGCGTTACCATAGCAACACACACATTAAGACCTGTACACACTGCTGCACTTGCACGGTGTTTTTCAAATCGTAAAGCCTTCATGAAAATTGAAAAATCACATTGCACCAGTATGTACAGGTTCTCACGATTTTCATGATTTTTCAAAAGACCTTGTGATTAAAAAACGCATGTGATTTTAAAAGCGCAGCAGTATGTACAGGCCCTTACTTGTGACTTGCTGTACCAGGCCACCTGCAGAGATTTGTCGGTGGGCTCCACCCCCTCCCCCACTCCATCACGGGGGGAGGGGAAGTCCAAGAGCTAGAATGCCCTGTCCTGTTCCTTATTATGCAGAGCAGCCAGCAGAAGCATTTTTATACATTACCTGCCCCCGGCTCAGGTGTCTCCTCCACTCACTTCCTGGTTAGTTTTCATGCAGCTGCCAGCCAATCACTATGTGGGGACTGAAGTCACATGGTGATTGGCTGGCTGGAAGCAGTTCACAACACTTGAAAACTAACCAGGAAGTGAGTGGTAGAGATCCCTCTGCCAGGTGCAGGTAAAGTATAACGCTTACGCTGCTCTGCCTGAACTGGACCACCTCTTGGGCCCCCTTGTCACTGCATGGGCAGGGGCTATTGTTTTGCCACTGCTAAAGCGTTAATGTGGGGTGCTCCCCGAGTGTTACTAGCAGTAAGATTGACGCAGTTTAGTGCATCAGGCCCATTGTCATAATAGCTTTGCTTTAATTCATACTAAAATCTGATTTCTACAGAGAAGGGGTGGGCAAAATCAATAGTGTTTTATTGCTGCATTATCGACTGTGGCTGATTTAGTATATTTGTTATAAATTTCCCTATCTTCTAACCATACTACAGATATTTTTTACAGTAAGTTTGCAGAAAGCAGATTGTCAGTTTCCGACCAAATACATTGACCATTAAAGTAATTACAGCCATAAATCTTCTATTTAATGCTAAATTCATTAAATATGCAAATGTGCACATATAAATCCATGAGCCTGCTGTTTTATACAGCCACATTAATTAAATTTACAAGTGCCATTTTAGATTGTGTGTAATAGTTGCTTAGCCTTTCAGATTTATTGCATGGCCATATTTTATGTAACATAAAAAAAGAAAAGAGGGAAAAAATGTGTTTTCTGTTATATTTCCGTCTCTTTTGCCTTTTTTATGTAAGCCATAGTGAAATTTCACAACTCTTTAATATGCCTCATTAGGTACTTTTAGCAAGAAGTTGAGCTGTAGAATTGTTAACAGCCTGTGCTGTAATTACTGGCTACCTGTCTGCGGGGTGAGGAAGGCCATACACATTGCTGGCACCCAGCCACAGGCTTGCTGAAGCCATCACTTGGAAGAGCCCCATGTGGTGGTGTAAAAACGCTGGCTCAAATGATCATGCAGATTTAGGAAAGGAAAAAAAATCTTAATTTTTATTCGCAAGCTTTAATTTTCAGAACGGATACATTTTTCGCCATTGATGCAGCTACGTTTATTAAAATTGGGTTTTAATACACTTCTAAAACAGTAATGTTTGTTTTACTTTGTTTTGTTCTATTCTTAAAGGGAAACTGAATAGAGTAAAATTATTTAAAATGAACACATGATGTACCTGCAAATTAATATTACATACTTACCTCCCCTTCAGTTCCTCTCAGAAGCTCTCCATTTTTCCTCTCGCTGCACGGAGATTGAAGGCGGGGTGGAGCTCTGCCCCCCGAGCAGGAGATGCATGTGCGCAATCTCCTGCTAGCCCCATAGAAGACGGTTCACGTCAATGGGCGTGGAGTGGTCCTGGGGCTGTCGCACTGCTCACGCCAATTGGTGTGGAGCAGTCGGCAAGTAGTTAAAAGGAAACAAATACAGTTGCCTCCATATTCCTCTCAGTTCAGGTGTGGTTTAAATTAAACTACATTGTTAAAGATCTGGCATGCTTGGAACTGTGCCACACAAAATTAGCAGAAAATGCATTTGTTTGGTCAAGTTACAAGATGCTTACAATTCGCATATAAGCCAGAATTACTAGTGTAATTGACCACCTGTGATTATGGTAGGGATTGAGACAGGATGCTGGGCTTTTGTTGCGTAGGAACTCGCTTACAAGAAAAGCAGAGAAAAAGCTGATTTTATTTAGTGTTTTTTTTTTTTTTTTTTTTTTGACAGTTCATTTGAATATGGTGCCTTACTTTTTCATTAAACTAGAGTTCTTAAAATTCAGCAAAACCTATGAAGTATAATATAACACATTTATTACCTAAACACCAATCCAACCTATCCATCTTGTCAGCAGAAAACATGAAGGGCAGTAGAAAGCAGGGATGTAGTTCACATTGGTTCACACACTAGATGGACAACTATGACATGGTGAAAATTGTATTATTCAAATAGATCTAGCCTAGGAATAACATTACTAGGCTAGTGGAACAAAATCCTGGGTATGCTTTGTAACTGTGCGTTCATTCCTATGGGAACAGTAATTGTAGCTGTGTTAGTGTACCTTGCAGCTTCATGTTAGAGGGGCAGCTATGTTAAAGGGGCACTGTGATGAAAAAAATGTAAAATGTAAATATGGTACTTTTGTCTCCGTAAATGCACTGTACATTTTTTACTTCTTGTGTAGCTGACACTTTTAGTGATGGCTCTGAATTTCTAATCAGAAGATTTTGGACGAATACATTTCATCATGGTGGATTGTCATAAATGTTTTCCTTTATTTTCAAAATCACTTCCAAAACTCCAACTTCCAGAATAATAGTGCTCAAGTAAGGGGGGGGGGGGGGGGGCAGTCAGCATCTTTTCAAGGAATGCTTTTGAAAAGCATGAAGAAAAAAATGGAGACTCCCCATGACTAGATGAACTAGCCCAAGAGCTGTCAGTAAGAGCTTTAGTGCCACTAGAATAGTACTTACTGTGAGACATAGCTACGTAGCTGCGGTGCTTTTGGTGAATTTATTTCTTTACAGTTGTTGTTCAGTCGCTATTCAGTCATGTCCATCTCTTTGCAACCCCATGGACCACAGCATGTCAGGCTGCTCTATTTCTACTGCCCCTTGAAGCTTGTCCAAGCCCATGTTTGTTGCTTCCATGATACTATCTAGCCATTTAAATCTCCTCTATTTGTCTTCAATCTTTTCAAGCATCAGGGTCTTCTCCAATTATGCCTGCCTTCTTGTTGTGTGTCCAAAGTATTCCAGCTTCAGCATTGCTCCCACCAATGAACAGTCAGGGTTAATTTCCTTTAGGATTGACTGATTGAATCCTCTCACAATCCAAGGGAGTTTCAAAAGTTTTTTCAAGCACCATCATTCAAATGTGTTGATTCTACATAGCTCAGCGTTCCTTATGGCTCAACTCTCATAACCATATTCTACTGGAAAAAAACATGGCTTTGACTACAGAACCATGACTTTAACTTTTTGTTACATTATCCAAATTTAGCCACACTGTCAGCTAGCATACAGTAGCTCAATATATGCTGCATCTATTGATATCATTTTTCATTGAACCAGGTACTTGAAGCTAATTTCTATCAATACCAATGGTCTTAAAGTGAACATGAGGTGAAGATAAACTAATGAGATAAACAATTTATGTATCCTTCTACTTCTAAAAATGACCTTTTTTAACTATTCCATGCTTTTATATTTAAAAATGTACAAAGTAGATTGAATGTTTTGTTGTCTCAGCTCAGTGGCAGCCTATCAAGTGTCCCTAAATGAAAACACATTAGCTATTGATCCGTTTCTATCTCTCTCTGCTCTCAAAAGTTGTATTCTGCCAGGAATATGTATACGGTTGTAATATGCCTATCAGTGATGTTTACTCCCGACAAGGTACTGACAACACAGAAGCCGTCACTCCCATGCCTAGAAATTAAAGCGTACCTAAATTATAAATTACAGTTTGCTTTAAACCTAATAAGTTGCCAAGATATGTAAAATCACACATTATAAAGTGTGATTTTCTCACCCCCAGGGTCCATATTCCAAATATGGTCTTGAAATCCCGCCCCTAGTGTGAAATTGGAGCCTGGCATTTTTTTTCTTTCCAAACATAGGTGCGAAGGATGCTGGGGGATTAAGGTCATAACTCCACCCCTCATGTTCATGTGATCTAATCTAGGCAGACACACATCTGAAATGAGAAGTATAGCAAACAGACATGATAATACAGACTACTACAGTTCTCCTGTCTTTTCTCTCTTTTACACACTGTGTCAAGAGAAGTAATTTGATCCAGGCAGGCAGAGAGAAGGGGAGGGAGGGGCAGATGAGGGAAACAGGCTGGAGGGGAGGACACATTTTGAGGGTGTACTGTATAAATAAGTGCTACTACAGATATAGATATGAGTTCTATCCACTATGATGTACCAGATGTAAACTTTATATGTTCATCTAACTGTACACAGCGCACAGACTACATATATGTATTGCTATTCAGACATTTTTTTGGCTGGAGGTGGTCTTTAACTCTTTAAGACATAAAAAAAAAATCAGCCTGGTTATTAATATTTTGCACTGTACGTACACGTGTTTATCTCATCAAGTAACAGCGCTGCATAATATGTTGGCGCTTTATAAATATATACAATAAATAAAGTAAAATAAATGTCACCTCGGATACACTTTAAATCGCCATACATGATATGTATAAAACATGCATCAGTGTACGGATCCAGCACTTTCATACATGCGGATGCACAGGTGCATCTTTTTGTCTGCAACACTGTTTTTTAATTGCAAGTAACAATGCTAGATAAAACCGATTCCCAGAATAAACGGCCTAAGTTTGGTTCTGTCCCTGCACAGTATTTTAGTTTACCCTTGTATATACCCAACCTGACTATTATCTCACTAAATAAATGCATGAATACATTACTGTTTCTTGACTAAGGTTGGAATTTTGTTAAGGCAGAATTAACCTTTAAAAAGTTCATGTAAACATTCATTGCAGGTATCCCAGAGGGCTGCCTGCCATCTCTACGCCATATAATTACATTAACTACAGTGTAATACTCTTGCTCCTTAATACAGTCTAATGAGTGGACAATACAGCACATGGGGCATCACTCAGCTAGGGAAATCCAGGTTCTTAAAAGGTTGCTTTTTTCTTTTTTTTCCATTATAGACGTGGACACAAAATAATAATACATCCTATGAACCTTCAGAGAATCCTGATTTACAGTGTAAGTAACCTCCCAGTTCCACTGTGACATTTCTTATGGTGATGGAAAGATAGAAGTTGGCTGTTCAGGAAGATGTAGATCCTTACAGCAGGCCTTTCCATCATCTGTTCTGGACAACTTCTGAGAGCGCCATACATTATGATATTTTATTGCATTTAAATTACAATAAATTACACACTCTTAGGCTCACACAGTAAAAATGGACTGCAGAGCATATATAAGAGCGCAAAACAAACTTCCTCCTTACTTTTCCTAAAGCAGCAGTTGCGCACCTGAGCAGTTATCATGTCTCATGTCCTGGCTGCATATTTACATTTACCATTCAACAGTTAAGTAGTTGCTATGTCTCCAATATTTGTATTATTTATTTATATAGTGCCGACATATTACGCAGCGCTGTACAGAGTATATTGTCTTGTCACTAACTGTCCCACAGAGGGGCTCACAATCTAGTTCCTACCACAGTCATATGTCTATATATGTATCGTGTAGTGCATGTATCATAGTTTAGGGCCAATTTTAGGGGGAAGCCAATTAACTTATCTGTATGTTTTTGGGATGTGGGGGGAAACAGGAGTGCCCGGAGGAAACCCACGCAGACACAGGGAGAACATACAAACTCCTTGCAGATGTTGACATGGCTGGGATTCGAACTGGGGACCCAGCGGTGCAAGGCGAGAGCGCTAACCACTACGTCGCCATGCTGCCCAATCTATTGAATATTTAGCTGGTATACTGCCTTTCACCACTAGCGATATAGACTTACCGTAAACACTCAAGTATAAGTCTAGAAATGTAGGTCTGACTGACTAAATAAAAGTATAGAGGTCGATTTATACACGAGTCACACGCAACACGGAGCACACTGAGCAATGGGTGTACTATTAGTGACATTCCTATTTGCAGCAATTTACCCAGTGGTACGTTACACTTTCTTGATAAAGGAAATGCTAAGAAGGCACAGGTCTGAAAGTCCTGGCCACAACAATTAACAAGGAAAAAAGCAGGGGGAAAATACTGTGCTGCACCTGTGGGCCTGCAGGGATTATTGTCTATACTTAAGGGACAGGAGGGGTTAATAGCTTCAGTACTGTGTGCAGTGCAGTTATTAACCCCTCCTAAGCCCCAAGTGCAGCTGTTAATTCTTCCTGGTTTCCAAGTTCAGCCATTACTTTTGCTGGGTAGACTTATACTTGAGTCAATAAAAATTTCCAGCTTGAGAGGGTTGAATATTGAAGTCGTCTTATACACGAGGTCGACTTGTATTTGAGTAAATAGAAATCTTATTGAGTGTTGATCGGAGCACTGCCACTGTTAGCTTTGTACTGCTTACTGCAGCAAAAAGGGAAGGGGGCACAATTTTTATATCCTTGTCCTGGGTGCAATTTAGCCTAGAAACTGCCCTGTTGCCAGCACTGCACATGGGGAGGGAAGGTGACTGAAGTGAATAATCATGAGAAAATACACTCACAACAGGGAACAAGGGGGGGAGGGGGTCTGTTTAAGAGACAGCAGGAAAAATAATATGTTCCTTTGCTGGTGCCACTATTGAATGACATTCAGAATCTATATTATACCAGCAAGCCTCCCATCAGAACTTACAGTTCTGGTCAAGTGTCTGATAAGTGCCACCTGCAAGTCATAGTGACAGGATGCTGGGTGATTTGCCATCACACTGTGTATAGGTAGCACTCCATGCAGGTCAGGCTCTGAACAACTGCTTTGACAGAATACCAGTTACCAGGGGTGTTTGAAGATTTTATTAACTGCTCCATCTCAGGCCCTAAATTTCCATGCACCTCTTTTTTGTTACTTTCACGGTGCGATTTTTTAGCACCATAAAAGCCTATCGCTAAACAATTGCACCACACCATTTTGTTTTTTATACACCCTGCAGCAGACTGCACCAACAGGGTAATTTGCCTAGCTCCACCCCTAGCTCAGTGGTGTGCTCTCTGCTGGACAGGAAGTATGTCACCGGATTTTTTTAAGCTCTACCGCGGTGCTTCTGACTCTGCATTTTTGCGCTGAGCAGTACCACTCATGCAGCTCGGCAGTGCACTGTGTTGCCATAATTGAAGCACTTCCATTGCATGGTGTCACCCTGCTGGCACCATGGTCAGTCTCATAGAGACTAATGGCCACTGCAACGAGCTTCGGTGAGGGAGAGTATGGTGATGCTACGCACTGCACCATGTGTGAAAGGATACACAAAAGTATCTGGAGTTGCACACCTTTTCCGAGTATTGGGTGCTGAACCTGGGTGCTAAGCCATGTCACCCAAACATCCATAGTAGCAAACGAAGTTAGGTCCCCACACCATCGTCACAATGCAGTTTTTAGTTTTATTGCATAAGTCAGCACAAGCTAGACAATTGATTTGGGGCCTCGGAGGGTCCCCTTCTTCAGAAAAGTGTAGATATACAATTGTATGCCTGCACCTTTCTGAAAAAGGGGACCCTCCGAGGCCCCAAAACAGTTAAGCTTGTGCTGACTTATGCAATAAAACTAAGAAATGCATTCTGACGATGGTGTGGGGACTAGAGTTGGGCCGAACGGTTCGCCTGCGAACGGTTCCGTGCGAACTTCCGTGGTTCGCGTTCGCGTCCTGCAGGCGAACGTTTGCGGAAGTTCTGTTTGCCCCATAATGCACCATGGAGGGTCAACTTTGACCCTCTACATCACAGTCAGCAGGCCCAGTGTAGCCAATTAGGCTACACTAGCCCCTGGAGCCCCACCCCCCTTATATAAGGCAGGCAGCGGCGGCCATTACGGTCACTCGTGTGCCTGCATTAGTGAGAGTAGGGCGAGCTGCTGCAGACTGTCTCTCATAAGGAAAGATTAGTTAGGCTTAGCTTGTTCCTGGCTGCATACCTGTTCTGTGAACCCACCACTGCATACCTGTTCATTGAACCCACCACTGCATACCTGTTCATTGAACCCGCCACTGCATACCTGTTCTGTGAACCCACCACTGCATACCTGTTCAGTGAACCTGCCAGGCTGCCACTGCATACCTGTTCTGTGAACCCACCACTGCATACCTGTTCTGTGAACCCACCACTGCATACCTGTTCTGTGAACCCACCACTGCATACCTGTTCAGTGAACCCACCACTGCATACCTGTTGTGTTCAGTGAACCCGCCACTGCATACCTGTTCTGTTCAGTGGACCCGCCACTGCATACCTGTTCTGTTCAGTGGACCCGCCACTGTATACCTGTTCAGTGAAGCCGCCACTGCATACCTGTTGTGTTCAGTGAACCTGCCACTGCATACCTGTTCTGTGAACCCGCCACTGCATACCTGTTCTGTGAACCCACCACTGCATACCTGTTCAGTGAACCCACCACTGCATACCTGTTGTGTTCAGTGAACCCGCCACTGCATACCTGTTCTGTTCAGTGGACCCGCCACTGTATACCTGTTCAGTGAACCCGCCACTGCATACCTGTTGTGTTCAGTGAACCCGCCACTGCATACCTGTTGTGTTCAGTGAACCTGCCACTGCATACCTGTTCTGTTCAGTGGACCCGCCACTGTATACCTGTTCAGTGAACCCGCCACTGCATACCTGTTGTGTTCAGTGAACCTGCCACTGCATACCTGTTCTGTGAACCCGCCACTGCATACCTGTTCTGTTCAGTGAACCTGCCACTGTATACCTGTTCAGTGAACCCGCCACTGCATACCTGTTGTGTTCAGTGAACCCGCCACTGTATACCTGTTCTGTTCAGTGAACCCGCCACTGTATACCTGTTCTGTTCAGTGAACCCGCCACTGCATACCTGTTGTGTTCAGTGAACCCGCCACTGTATACCTGTACTGTTCAGTGAACCCGCCACTGTATACCTGTTCTGTTCAGTGAACCCGCCACTGCATACCTGTTGTGTTCAGTGAACCTGCCACTGCATACCTGTTCTGTTCAGTGGACCCGCCACTGT
This sequence comes from Hyperolius riggenbachi, assembly GCF_040937935.1. NCBI lineage: Eukaryota > Metazoa > Chordata > Amphibia > Anura > Hyperoliidae > Hyperolius > Hyperolius riggenbachi. The sequence goes on from NC_090650.1 coordinate 337,796,506, forward strand.
ATACCTGTTCAGTGAACCGGCCACTGCATACCTGTTGTGTTCAGTGAACCTGCCACTGCATACCTGTTCTGTGAACCCGCCACTGCATACCTGTTCTGTTCAGTGAACCCGCCACTGTATACCTCTTCTGTTCAGTGAACCCGCCACTGCATACCTGTTCTGTTCAGTGAACCCGCCACTGTATACCTGTTCTGTTCAGTGAACCCGCCACTGCATACCTGTTGTGTTCAGTGAACCCGCCACTGTGGGACCTAACTTTGTTTGCTACTAGGTGTGAAAGGAGTCTTAAATGTAAGCAGAGATTATTATTCCACTATACTAACAAGGTTTGTAAAACAGATGAACAATAATTTAAGTAGGCTCTTTAATATTCTATTTCAAAGTGGACAGGTTAAAAGAAACTGGCCACTTGATATTGGCTTTTCGCCTAGTGTGTAGGAGCTAATTTCTCTTGGAGGTAAAAGTGCTGGCAGAATAATGGTCTATGGCTCCAGTCCCTCTAGATTTATTTATTGTACAATATGAGAATGTGGTCCAAGGTTACTTTCTATAGCTAAAGGGTGCCATAATTTTATTTTCTTAATAATCATGTATTCTTCATTGTCCGTAGAAAAAGTATGTATTTATCTCTGCTTCCTAAGGAGCTGACCATTTTTTACTGAGTTCCAATCTATACAAACTGCTTATTCAGTTATACTAAATGTACAACATAATTAAGGAGAAAAATAAAATCATTTTTGCTCCAATTGTACACTGCGACTTTGTGATTTGAAGAATAAGTGGACCCATTTAAATTCACCCACATGTTGCCCTTTTATCAGAAATGCAGTCTTTAAATGTTGCTGCATTATTGACTCTAAAAAGATCAGAGACCACACGGACTGTATTTTTGATTTGTAATAGCATCATAATATTCCCACAATCTTTAAAGTGCAAGTACAGGAGTTTCGCATGTGCTTGTGTGTTTGTGTATTTGCATTCACGTATTAATACTATTCATCTTTATGTCCAGACACGCAGCATGTGAAAACCTGTATCTTGTTAAATTAGTATGCAATGATAACATGCCAATCCATTTTATTATACCTTTCTCTATTTCTAAAACAGTTCAACAAAAACACTCAATTTTCCAGTGTGACCAAAACGATTAAAGGGGAACTTCAGCCTAAACAAACATACTGTCATTAAGTTACATTAGTTATGTTAATTAGAATAGAGAGGTAATATAATTTTTTACCCACCCTGTTTTAAAACAACAGGCAAATGTTTGTGATTCATGGGGGCTGCCATCTTTGTCATGGGGGCAGCCATCTTTTTGGTTGAAAGGAGGTGACAAGGAGCAGGAGACCCAAGTCCAACTGTCCTGTGTCCTGATAACCCCTCCCAGCTGCATGCACTAGGCTTCAAATGTCAAATGCAAAATGTAAAAAAAAAAAAAATTGCACCAAAACAGCAGAATGAGAACAACATCATCAGAAATCCCATCATGCTTTGCACAGCATCAGGGGAAAAATGCCCGGGCAGTTTTCTTCTGTGCAGCTAAAAATGAGGCTTGTATAAGAGAAACAAAGTTCTGATGCTGTGAAACTGTTAAAGAAACACCAAGCCTTTTCAGTGCTGCTGAGTCGATTTTTAGTCTGGAGGTTCACTTTAAATCGAAGGAAAGTCAAAAAACAAAACAATCTTTTTTTTTTGGGGGGGGGGGGGGGAGGGGATCAAGAAAAAGGAATGCCTATCCCACTTTTTCGATAAAAATCCCCCAGCCGCTCCCCGCCTCTGCTAGCTTCCACCAATCGGAAGCCAAGCCGTGACCCAGGAATACTTCCTGGGTCACGGTTAGGCTTCCGATTGGAGGAAGCTAGCAGAGGCAGGGAGGGGCAGGGGGAGCCTGTCATGGAGGCCGCAATGCAGAGGAGGCTGATTGACAAGCCTCAGGTAAACAGACGGCTATCGACAAGCAGATTGTTGCTAGCCTGGCAATAAATTCAGGGGGGCACAGCAGACCAGGGGGGGGGGGGGGACTAGCGGTGGCAATAGAGAGACACAGAGGCATGTCATTGTACACATGACATGCCTTTGGGTCCTATTAAGATTTAATTATTCCGGCCTTGAGTTTGCTTTAAGGCTAGGCATACACTGGTCGATTACTTTCAAAAATGCCAATCCGATCGATGCCCCTCTGATTGGAGCTCAATAGATTTCACACTGTGTGGCCATCAAACCCCCACCTTCCCTCCCCTGCACCAACATAATTATTAGTCACACTTTTGATTGATAAACTGTCCAAACTCAACCAAAAGGGAGTTGATTGAATATGCTGAGGGGCAATTGACTGGCAGCTTTGATTAAATCAGCTGTAATAATCAATATGAGTATGGCTTAACCTCTTGAGGACCGCAGTGTTAAACCCCCCTAAAGATCAGGCCAATGTTCTCTTAATTGGCCACTGCAGCTTTAAGGCCAAGCTGCAGGGCCGCACAACACAGCACATGAGTGACCCCCCCCTCCCTTTCCCCCCATTGTTGGTGGGGTCTGATCGCCCCCCCCCCATTGTTGATTTTTTTTTTGTTTAATAAATATTTGTCCTTGTTTTTTAAATAATTTTTACTATTTTTTTTTCACCTTCCTATCCTAAGTGCCCTCCCTCCCCCCAGGCTGCCAATGACTCGATCAGCTGTCATTGGCTTCAGCCTATGAGAGCCGATCGCTCTCCTATGGGCCAGGGGTACAGCTGTGTCACACGGCTGTCCACAGTACAGCACTGCTGCTGATCGCAGAGCTGCACTAACTGAAAAGACGGCGGTTTCACCGTCTAACAGTCTCCCGAGCGGCGATCGCTGCTCGGAGACTGAAGGCGGGCCAGAGCTCCGGCCCCTGAGCAGGAGATGCCTGTGCAGCCTGCGTGAGATCTCCTTCATTCGCTGGCCCCAGTGCTTGACGCCAATTGGCGTTAGGTGGTCCTGGGGCTGACGCCGCGTTCACGCCTATAGGCGTGACGCGGCCGTTAGGTAGTTAAACACAAGCATATCATGCGAATGGATCGATTAATGCAAATCACAGGTGCCCATTCTATAGTTGGAAAGGGCCCGATTCCACTAGCCACCGTACATTCTTGCAAGACGTTCGATGGCACTTCCTTCCTGTGTGAGAACGCAGCCGAATACCGGAAGCCGTGCCTTGGGATTGGCTGCCTCATGCACAAAAATAATGCTGCAATGTTGGCCGATTCGCTAAGGCGCTTAGGACGACGGCAGCATTATCCCCTATGGCAGAGTTTCCCCGTGCAATTTGCTTGCGGGGAAACTGCGGATTTGGCTTGATTTCCGCAGCAGTGAAAACGGGCTCTAAAGGTATTCTGGACACATTATGCACTGCAACTTATGTACTGCATGCATAAGTTGCAGTGTATGGATGCGTATGCAAAGGGTAAGAGGACTATCAGTGCACAGCAACAATGCCGTGTGACACAGGACAGCCCTATAAGTATTATTAGATCATTTGTTTTATAATGCTAAACATGCCCTTGCCACGTTAGATTGTTATTTACTATAAATTAAGGTCAAAACGAGGGGCGCATGCGCGGAGCCGCCATGAGCAGACGCTAGTTGGCAGAGCTCTGTCTTCGGGATCCTGAACTATCTTTCCCATAGCCTCTCTCACAAGCAATTTTCCTCCCAGCTCAGCTCCTATCGTCCAGGCAATGTCCAGGAGAGGAAAGAAAGACAATCCGCCACCTCCCGAGGCCCCAAAGAAGCAAAATCGACAGCATAAGCTTACCGAGCACTTCGGGCCCGCTCCGACGATATCCAAGATGGCCGCCGCGACCTCAGCCTCAGCTCCAGCCTCGGCCTCCTCCCCGCACTCCTCAGGACCTAGCTCACCCAGCTCTCTTCCTGAGTCGCCGCATTCCGCAGCGGAGGTCCCCCTCACAAAGCAGCAATCTCAACAGCTATATAAAGACATCAGCCTCCTGTTTAAACAGGAGTTAGCAGCTGCGGTGAACGACCTCTCCAATCAGATCAGAGAGGTCGGGGAGCGGGTCGCCACACTCGAGAAGCAAGCAGATTCTCTAGTAGATGCTGTAGCGGCGGATAAGCTCCAACTCGACGACCAAGACGAAAAGATCTTGGCCATGGAACTTAAACTAGAAGATCTGGAAAACAGGTCCCGGAGGGCGAACGTACGAATCCGCGGGGTTCCGATATCCATTACGGAATTGAAAGAAATGGCCCTAAACCTCTTCTCAGCCATCCTCCTACAGCATGACCCTCAAGATTTCCGGATAGTCCGCATCCACAGGGCCTTGAAACGCCCACGCAACGCAGACCTTCCCCGAGACATTGTTTTAAAGATGCAACATGAGGAGATGCGGGACGCCATCTTAATTGCAGCTAGGCCTCTGACAACACTCCCAGACCTGCCTAACACGGTACGTCTCTATGCTGACTTATCTCCCCTTACATTAGCTCGAAGGAGAGACATGAGGCCCGCGACCCAAGCGCTTATCACAGCCTCTGTGAAATACAGGTGGGGTTTCCCCTTCTCCCTATGCTTTGAATACAACAACAGGAGCTACGCCTGCAAATCACTGGCGGAAGCCCGCCTTGCCCTAGGCCAATGCGGCCTACAGCTACCACCTCCCGATCAGGCCTCGCTGCCTCAACGTTCTCCTAGGCCGACCAGGGAATGGACGGAGGTCACCAATCACAGGCGTCCACGGACCTCGGAAAATCTTTCTTCACCTCCATCTCCGGTCCATTCTTCACAATCCATATGATCATGGACAGGTTCCGTATTACTGATTGTCTTTTCTTCTCAAGTTTGACCTACCCTTAGGATCTATTCGTACTTTTTACTTTCATATTTTTACTATGATTAACATTTATCATTCTTTCTTCAATTTTTTCCATGTTGGAAGCATATTTTGAACTCTATGAGTATCTGCCCTCCAGTTTGCAATATTACCACCAGGTGGCTCCCCTCCCCTTTCCGTAACGCAACAGACTGCTCATTCCAGTGGCGAGAGGGACAATCCCACCTGATCTGATCCTTTTCCTGGGCACAGATATCTCATAATTTTTTTTTTATTTTTAGACTTCCTCTGAGCTTCCATCCTGATATTCTATTGACTTAATGATTAACATCACTGCTATTAACCATTTCTCCCACAGGTCAATTTTTCACCAAAACTCTGTCCTTCTTTTATACTATACTACTTTGACATAGCTGTGTTTTTTCTTCTGCTACATGTTACAACTTCGGGATCCCTAGGAAATGTTATGCTGTCCCCACTTTTAGATTCACGCATGTGGGTACCGCTAATATGGTCCCCTTCATCTGTGAATCACCAGAAGAGGAGTTTTACCCTCTGGTTATGTTTTTATGTTATATGTTATACCATTATGTTACTGATTCTTTTCGTAGGTACCAGGACATGCCTAAACTCTGTAACACCAACTATAGGTCTAGCCTTCCTAATCTCTATTACATTACGCCACAATGCCTGTACTATTAGCCAGAATGCTCCCTATTGTCTCCAATGGTTAGAATAGTTTCCCACAACGTTAGGGGATTCAATCCCCCCCAAAAAAGACGCAAGGCCATGCAAGACTATTTGACGCATAAACCTGATATAATCGCGTTACAAGAAACGCACTTTACACGCTCCTCCTACCCGAACTTCATTCATACCCAATACAGGCGTGTATATCTCGCCTCTTCTCCCTCCAGGAAAACATTAGGAGTTGCTCTACTCTTACATAACTCTTTCCCACTGGAGGTAGAACAGGTTATTCCGGACGACTCAGGACGGTTCCTTATTTTGTTGGGCTCTCTCCAGTTGAAAAAGATATGTATAGTATCCTCATACTCTCATCCTAATGATCCTCTAGACACCTTCTCAACATGTACTAATCATCTTCTGGCTTTGTCCTACGATCATTTATACTGGTGTGGTGACTTCAATGTCGTCCTTGTTCCCAGCATTGACTCCTCCACATCCCGCGATCATATGCTAACCCAGAATAAATTCAGAACTCTTCATAAAATGATTGAATCCCTATCTATGGTTGACGTGTGGAGGGAATTTCACGGACATAGCAGGGGTTACACTTATTATTCCCCCCACCATCGATCTCACTCACGCATCGATTTAATTTTCACTAATGCCAATAATACTCTTAATCTACTCTACGCACGCCATGTACCCTGTGCCTGGTCAGATCACGACATGGTGATGGCCCAGTTTGACTCGCAATCGCCTAAATTCATAAAACGCTCTTGGCGTTTGAATGAAGCAATGCTTACCAATCCTACTATCATAAACGATATCTCACAACAACTCACAGAGTTCTTTAATATTAACAACACTCCAGGTATGGCTAAATCAACCCTTTGGTTATCCCACAAAGCATATATTAGGGGCCAACTCATCAGAATAGCCTCTCGGGCCAAGAGGGAGCACTCAGAATCACTACGCAATCTCCAATTTAAACTAGCCAGACTAGTTACAGAACATCAAACGTCCCCTTCTCTTTATCTCTATAAATTAATCAAGGATATAAAAATGCAGATAGATGTCCTTCTCTCTCGCCAAGCAGAGAAAACTTTCCGCTGGACCCAGTCTCGCTGTTATAAATTACTCAATAAACCCGATCGTTGGCTAGCATCCAAACTAAGAGAGAAACAGCAAATAAACTGTGTCAGAAAAATTAAACTCACCAATGGCAGAGAGTCATGTAACCCTGATGAAATCCACGATCGATTCCTTCAATACTATTCCACACTATATTCCCAGCCCACCCCTCCGACTACCCAAGAACTCCAATCCTTTCTCTCCACCCTCCCATTACCATTCCTTTCGCCCCTTTCAGCAACCTCACTCAATGCACCCATCTCCCATGAGGAAGTTGAGGAAGTGGTAAAACAACTAAAGAACCATAAAGCCCCAGGCCCTGACGGCTTCACAGCCCTATATTACAAAAAATTCTCATCAATCTTACTCCCCCACCTTACTTCATTATTTAACTCAATACTTAAAGGTGCAGCAGTCCCCTCGGAATTTCTGGCTTCCTCAATAACTGTTATCCCAAAATCTGGAAGAGACCCATTGACCCCCACTAATTATCGCCCAATTTCCCTCTTAAATTCTGATTATAAAATCTTTACATCAGTTTTAGTATCTCGCCTTAATAAATTGATCCCATCTCTTATTCATAAAGATCAAGTAGGTTTTATACCTCAACGCCAAGCCACTGATAACATAAGAAAGCTGTTGAATATAATTCATCATGCACACCGACTTAAACATCCACTTGCAGTCCTCCTTCTTGACATCGAGAAGGCCTTTGATACCCTGTCATGGCCTTTCATGCTCTGTGCCCTCCAAAGATTTGGCATATCAGGCCCATTTCTTCAGGCAATTAAGTCCTTATACTCCAACCCAACTGCTTCCCTCAAGCTTCCCTCCACATGTCATTCTACAATAAACATTGAAAGAGGTACTAGACAGGGCTGCCCCCTGTCTCCAGCCCTATTCGCGCTATGCATGGAGCCTCTTGTCATCAAAATCAGGCAGACGACTGATGTTCAGGGTTACCAAATAGGCCAGCGTACATATAAAGTTTCATTGTTCACCTTAACTAGCCCCAATACATCAATACCCTCACTGCTAGGCCTTCTATCACCCTTCAAGAACCTCTCTGGATTATCCCTAAATATTACAAAATCTGAAATCCTCCCCTGCAATATTCCCAGCACAATCACTGCTGATCTAGCCTCTCGCTTTGGGTTTCATATACAATCTAAATTTGTAAAGTATCTAGGAGTCAAACTATCTAAAAACCCATCAGACATGTTTCGCGTAAATTACACCCCCTTATTGGCGTCACTTCTTAATTTGCTCAATATGTGGGCTAAATTACCGATATCTCTTAGTGGGCGCATACACTCAGTTCGCATGACCCTACTTCCTAAAATATTATATTATTTTAGGGTCCTCCCTATACCAGTCCCAAAAGACTCCCTTATCCAAATCTCGAAATTTATTTGGGCACAACATCCGCCACGTATATCATCCAAAAGGATGCAACTTCCCAAATATGCAGGAGGACCAGCAGTCCCCAACATTTATAACTACTATATTGCTGCTCAGTTAGCTCACATTCCACCTACTCAGGCTGACTCATGCTCTCCCTTGTGGGTTTCCTTAGAATCAGCACTCCTATCTCCGCATAAACTAGACGCGTTGGTCTGGTCTTCGTTATCACATCCTACCAGACTGCTTCTTGATTCCCCATACACTTTACATACTTTTAAAATCTGGAAGAGATACAGGTACTAACTATAATCAGAGAAAAAGCATGTGTGCATCAACCAAGTGAACCTGACAAATCTGGCTTTGCAAATTTGGCCTATTGGCTAATCACGAGACATTGCTCATGCAAATAAGCATTTGCTTTCGCATGCCTAAATATGCAGGGTCAAAACCAAAAACCGCAAAACAATCGCCCTGCGGGAATTAGTTCATGCTATACAGCACTATCCAGGGGCGCCACGAGGAGGCTTCCCATTGCCCCCATACAACCAGGGGCCGCGGGGGTCCCAGGCACTCTCACCGCCTGGAACCCACACAGCGGCACCCCGGAGGTGGAGGCCAGGGGGTGCAGGCGATCTCCCCAGCGTGGCCAGCGCCAGGAAGAGCCGCCCGCACACACCTCCCAGGATTAAAAACAGGCACTTACCTCAACGTCCATTGCGTTCTGCTATATGCGCATAACCTGGGCGCGACACATAAGGGGCGGACAGGCGTAAATAGCCTGCTCCAGGGCTCTCACCTCCTAAAACAAGCCACTCACTACCTCCCCTCAGAAGAAAGAAATGCAATGCTAACTATAATCAGAGAAAAAGCATGTGTGCATCAACCAAGTGAACCTGACAAATCTGGCTTTGCAAATTTGGCCTATTGGCTAATCACGAGACATTGCTCATGCAAATAAGCATTTGCTTTCGCATGCCTAAATATGCAGGGTCAAAACCAAAAACCGCAAAACAATCGCCCTGCGGGAATTAGTTCATGCTATACAGCACTATCCAGGGGCGCCACGAGGAGGCTTCCCATTGCCCCTGGATAGTGCTGTATAGCATGAACTAATTCCCGCAGGGCGATTGTTTTGCGGTTTTTGGTTTTGATCCTGCATATTTAGGCATGCGAAAGCAAATGCTTATTTGCATGAGCAATGTCTCGTGATTAGCCAATAGGCCAAATTTGCAAAGCCAGATTTGTCAGGTTCACTTGGTTGATGCACACATGTTCTTTCTCTGATTGTAGTTAGAGATACAGGTACTCCCTGGGCCTACAAGCTACCCCTTCCTTGTCCACACGTCTATTTGGTAACCCTGACTTTCCCCCGGGCCTAACTACTGACCTCCTATGGCTGGCTTCTTCCCAATACACTAGGCTAAATAAGTTCCAGAGATATGGGAAGCTACTCCACCCCGCTACCCTATCTGAGACTCTTTCATGTAGGCCACACCAATTTTTCCAACTCCAACAGGCCCACCACTTCTGGTCCTCCTTAGGCCATTTAACTCCCGCCTCCTCATATACATATTTTGAGAACTTCTGCAATTCTTCCCCTTTGGGAGGTGGAATCATATCATATCTCTATAACTTATTAGCCACTCGGGCCCGGGATGCTATGGGTCCCGTTCTGGAAAAATGGGAAGTGGATTTACGTTTTCACCAAACCCCAAAAAGATGGGCCCACTGTTTTGAGACTCTCATGAAAGGGAGCTTATACTTCTCCACGCTCGAAACCAATGTTAAGCTCCTCCATAGGGCCTACCTGACTCCAGAGAGAGTCTCCAGTATCTTCCCCCAAGCTTCCTCTCTATGCTACAGAGGATGTGGGGCGAAGGGATCCCTTACCCATATGTGGTGGTCCTGTCCACTAGTTGCAAACTTTTGGTCTCAAATTGCTGGTCTTATATCCACAGTCCTCCAGACTCCCTTCTCTCCCATCCCCACTGTCCTCCTCCTAGGTGACAAACCTAACAATGTTAAACACCCAGCCCATAGGCTGATCCAGCATATTGCAAACACTGCAAACACCTATTTGGCCTCTCGCTGGAAAGACTCAACTCTCTCTCTACAACATGTTATTGATAAGGTCCATAAAACTATGATCCTGGAGAGAATGGTTGCAGTCACGGAGGACAGAATGATACAATTTACTAACACATGGTCCCCCTGGGTAGACTATGCAGACAATAGGGGTCTCCATTATCTGCTGTTTTTTTCTTAAATCTAGTAATGATAATCTGGCAATTGTCCTTTCTTAATCTCTAGCTTTTCCTCTTTGCTTGGCTCTATTGACCCAATTAAGTATCTAGTCATTGGTACCTAATGTACATATTGGTATGTTCTATTTTGTTTCTTGTTCACTATATATCCTTTTATCATAAGCCCCCTGCGTGGGGAAAGTTGTAATGCATCATCTGTTTAAATTTGCTTCACTGCAATAAAAACCCTTTGAAACTAAATTAAGGTCAAAACAACATTTTCTAAATGTGCTACTGAACATACAAAAACTGAAGCAATTTCAGAATCAGAATCAGAATCAAGTTTATTTTGCCAAGTACAACGAGAGTTGTACCCGGAATTGGTTTTGGCACAACAGGGTCGGTGGTGGAACAATAGCAAAAAGTGCGTTTAGCATACAGAAGATACATAAAGTGCATACGGTACATACAGTATATATACAGTAGGTACAGTGCAAAAACAAGGTAGAGTATAAAGCATAGATAGGATACATAAAAGATGAACCCAAGAGAATGACCGGGGGTAATCCACTGCCATCTATGGCACTCAAAACGCTTTGCAGTGATGTTTTGAATCAGATGCCCGCAGTCTATCCCTGGTAGAGAGAGACAGAGAGAGGAGAGTAAAGAAGAGGAAGAAAGATAAAGAGAGAAGTGAAGAATTAGTCCCCTTAGGTTTGCGGCGTGACCTGGCTGGTTAGTGTCCCGTTGGCTGGTTTTTCCGCTTTGTCTGCTGCGATGTCTGGTGTCCGTTGTTAGGGATTGTGCTGGGCGTCAAAGTGCCCGATGGTCGATGCGCGTATTCTCAATGTGGGGCTGCGTTGGTCCCATTACCATATTTTAAAAGATTTGGTTTACATTTATGTGAGCCTTCTAATTCTTACTACCAATGTAACCTGCAATTGTCAAATAGGTTTTCAAAGAAATATTTTTATAGTAATATTTACTAATATTTTACAAATAATTACAACTCTTGAAATTCCCTCTTTTATTCACTACTTGCTTCTAAGAGAGGCTTTTATACTCCCTCCAAGCAACGCAGTAGTCTAATGATCTATTCCAAATTAGCAAGATGTTTCTTACACTGAGAATATCTGGTTGACGTATTTCGTTAAGTTATATTGAATTTCTATCCAGTAATGAGCGACCTTCCCTCCCTACTCTAGTCACAAGGTGATTAACTTGCAGTAGATTGTCTGGATCAATCTTTTTTTCATTGAAAGATTTTTTTTTTTTTTTACTGGAGAAATTACAATTGTAATCCTAACATTTCGTTAGAAAAACCTTCAAGTGAGATGCCACATACATAAATATATTTATTTTGGACTGTATTTCACGGATATATTAATGTAGAATCTACCCAATTTACATTTCTTAGTAGTCCTTCATGAATTACATTAGATATACCAAGAAAAACTTCCCCTCCATGTTTTTCAAGGTAAAGTAGAATTTAGAGTTAGAAATAAATCTGTACCATTTATTGACTGAGTTGTATCTTCTATGGCTCTTAAGACATATGAAACCATAATAATTTCTGGGATTACTATATTTTGTTATTGTGAGATGTGCAGTATTTTATCCTTTGGGTGCATACACACATCCAGTTGACCAATGATTGACCAATTTTACCATGTCCATGTAGAATGAGTGCAAACAGATTTTAAATATTATGAACAGAATATAAGTAAGCTTTCACACTACATGGAGGTGGTAAAATGTGCCATTCATTAGCCAATCACAATTGGATATGTCTATGAAGCCTTACTTGTTTTTTATCTCTAGACATTATTATTCATTATTCTTAAGCATTTACATTGCAATGACAGCGCAATGAGGGTAAAGAAGCGCCCAGTGGTTTATAAAACTGAGTTAAAAACAACAGTTAAAACGATAAATGAGGCGGCTTACCTCAATAAGGACATTCTCATAGGGAAAAAAAAAGAATTTTATTTTTGCACAGGCAACGCATTTCACGGGTCTAAGCCCGCTTCCTCAGGCCAATAAGAGTGCCAGAGTATGTAGAGCCAGTATGCATGGAGCACTTCTCCTAATTGTGCTTAGTCACCCCCCCCCCCCCCCCCACACACACACACACACACACACACCTGTTGTTGGTGTGGTTCAAAAACAGACCCGTTGTGAAGCCGTTATTGTCTTTTAAAGAAGAAGCAACCACCACCAGTCCCAGTCTGGGACACCCCGAGTGGAGACCGGTTCTTTATCTCCACCTGCTTCCTGTGGTCGGTTGCCCCCAGCAACCCACCTTTGTGAGTAGCCCTTTTATCATTATATTGGTTTCAGTGTTACTAACATACTACACCATTTGGGGTCCCAATTTTGGTTTTGTCTCTTCTTTCCAGGGTGTCCCGACACCCCATCCACTGCGTATTGCAATGACAGTTTCTTCAGAGCTTTAGAGAGTGCATCAGACAAATCAATCCCCAATCACAATTGGATATGTCGATGAACCCCTTCTTGTTTTTCATCTCTAGACACTATTATTCATTATTCTTAAGCATTTATATTGCAACGATAGTTCCTTCTGCCCCAGAGCACTCTGGGTGTTCAGCTGATGTTCATGCTCACTTCACAAAGAGGAAAAGGAAAAAGAAAACCTTCCACAGTGATTCATCTTGCCAGCAGTAACAATGCCGGCATCTGTAATAAATGTAGCCATGTAAATCGGTAAGATTTTACAATGAGCAAACAATAACTAAATAATGTATAGATAAATATTGTAAAAGTAAGCAATGCTATTCATTGAGTTGTATATACCGCAGAGTTCCACTCAGTTAAGTTTTACAGTTACATACTGTATTATTTGAAAGGTTGTTATATTTATATGTACCTAACAAGTTGGTGAATGTATTTGTAGATTTTATCCTGCCATTAACTTCAAAGTATGTGTTGTTTAAGTGTTAAAAGAACAATTCCACAGAGCACATTCTTTCGTAATTGAGACAATATTGTCTCACAATATCATTAGCTGTGTCAATCGAATAGAAATAGTAAATATTATTTTCCCAATTAATGCATATTCTTTCTTGATGACTCAGTCTGTAAGGTGTCCACTTAAGCATGCATATACATCAAAAATAAGTCATTATGCTAATGAAAGAGAAAAAGAGTCTTAAACTGAGAGGCCTCTCCTCTGTTCTTTCTCCATCTGGATCTTTAGAATCTTTACCTGATCCCTTTGCCGAATGGGTCATATCCGTTTGATCTTTACTGGAGACATCCCTAAAATAAAAATGTAGTACTAGTACGCTTGCGCAAATAATGTACAGCAAACTCAACCCCAAATCCATAAACAAATAGGAACTCCGCGAATTAGTGGTCTACCCAACCAAATATGCCCCGACCTGACCCAATAATTACAAAATATCAATACACTGGCGGACTGCCCTTGCGACTCTGCGTTCGTCCAGTACTCTTGTTGACACTCTCAGGTGTTCTGCCCAGAGTGGCCGTGTAAAGAACACACGAGAGCCTCACAAACCCTAATGTAGTAACACCCACAACCATTACACAACACCCAGATCGGGACCAATACTTATCAGTATCTATCAATATTATTTATCCAAGGCAACACTACAGCCTCAATATAATGGGTGTTAACAGACGAGGTCTCAACCCATGTTATCATTTCTCTTCTTATGCTATAGTGAGCAAGTTAATTGTTATGTTAAACTAGTAGCCCTGGTATTCCACCCCTATCCTCCCCACTAACCCGTTAATTGAATAAGCGTCATATGATTTCAGGAAGATACAAGTGGGTAAATGACAAAATGTGAATGTCTCCACATATCATGATGGCTACGCAGCTATGCTTACATGTGTCACAATATCTAGACACCACATATCAGATGTTGAAGTTATTAGAGTTTATAGTGTTAAATTAAGCTTCATAGCAAAAAGTATATCTATAAGCTGTATCAATACGGAATTATTTGTATTGCAATCATTTCAATGTCAACATTCTTTTCATTTTTATGTCAAACAGTTGTCTTTTCATCAAAATGTTTTCTTATCCTGTGATATGCTATGAAACCGAATAAAAAATATATATATAAAAAAAAATAATGTACAGCAATTGTGCACACATTTTCAGAAGACTACAAGCATTTCACACAGAACTCGGAGATTTTGTACCAGAATGTAGTAAGAATTTCAAAAGGGCATTTCCAATTACATAGTCCTGGCCCAGTGTTCTAAAAAGTTTTTGTTAATCTATTGGGCTTTTTTTTTTTTTTTTTTTTTTTTTTTTGAAAAGTAAAGGGTTGATGAAAAGTAATTTTTTAATAGGTTGGATGTGCAAGACTGAATTTAATGTCTCTCTTGTTGCCATTTAGACCTTGCTACTGCTTCTTACTTTGGCATAGACAAGTTCACATGACAATACGTGTAACATTTTAAAGCCAGCTATCGCATCCATGAGACTGAAAGGTACTGTCTGCACCCAAGCATTACACCAGTGCTACATTGAACTAGCCTGTCACGATTTTGCCTCCTCCTCATTTCAGCTGTGAGTCTGCTACTTCTGGGAAACAGTATGGACGATTGCATGATCAAGGGTGTGCAGATGGCATTTCTGAAGTTCCTGCGAGCTTGCGTAGACCAGCACCCTCCTGTGTTCCGAAGCAATAATGTTGTGTTAGAGGCTCCTCGTTCACTCTCCAGCAGTATCGCTAACCAGGAAGTGATTGACTTAGGGCTCACTATTGGTTGGAAAGTGTTTCCCATTGGCTGGCTGTGTGGGTGGCTCTTTCTCATTGGCTGATTTCAGTATAAAATAAACGCCGTCAGGTCTGCTAGTTGCCCGTGACAGTGGTAGTTGCTGGGTGTTATCTCTTTGTCTCTTGCCCATTACCTAGCCCGTTTACCTGACTATCCCTTTGGTTGTTGCATCGTAATATGCAATTACGCATTGTAATCGTAATGCAAAATTTCGGGGAAGTAGCATAAATAATTTGGTAGTTTATTATTCCTAATTGTAATTATGCATGAATTTATGCGTAATTTACACTTAATTTTGTGCCGACTTTGGTGGTGAATTGCAAAGTCCCCATACATGCTATTACTACCAAAATTGTTACATATGTTATGAATAATAGTGGGCACAAGTTACAAAAAGACTGTCGTTTTTGAGAAAAATCGATTTTAAGAATACCAAAAAAAATTGTTTTTAAACTGTCATTTTTCTGGGTTTAAAAACCATTTTTCTTTGCATATTTAAAATCTATTTTCTCAAAAAATACGTCTTTGAAACATTTTTTTGTTTACTAGTACCCACTATTCTTCTTAACATATGTAGCCATCTTAGTAGCAATAGCATGTTTTGCTATTCACTGCCAAAGTCGGCACAAAATCACGCGTAAACTACGCGTAAAGTCATGCGTAGTTACGAATGATTATACAAAGTCAATCGTAATTAGCCGATTACGATCATCACTAGTTGACTGTACCTATTTTATGACCACTCCTCTGTCTCACCCCTTGTACCTAGTATTGTCTGTTAGTGTATGACAGTTATCTGTATAATTTGTATGACTCTTGACTGTTTGACTACACTATTTGCATTTATAGTGTTTGCTGTCACTGTTCACTGTCTAGTGAGTCTTGGTGGTACCACTGTCTTACGCCAATCCATTCCTATATCTTGCACATTATGGCCTTGGTGTAACTGTGTGCTGGGTTGACAAAACGTGTCTCCCAAGGCTGAGCAGGGACATGCCACACAGGGTGGATATTGGGGCACTGGGACTGATATCAGACGGTGGATCCACTGTCTTACACAGCCTTTCTTTTGTATCTCACTGTAAGAGTTAAGATTTTAGGGTTCTGAATAACCATTTCTCTGCAGATGGAGCTGGATAATTCGCACTTATAAGTAACTACACATAATATCATGTTTGATTGAGAAAAACAGGGAACAGATGAGAAATTCAATAGATCGAGATTTGTCTGTGTGGGAGTTGGATAAATACTATTCACCTAAGGCAGTCAGTACTTTGAGGTTAACCTGTAAAACAAATGCTACTCTAGAGGGTACTCACCTCTGGAGGGGGAAGACTTTGGATCTTAAAGAAGCTTCTTCTGTCCTCCTCCATCGTCTTGATCCTACTCTGGGACTCCAGAAAAGATGGCCTCCTTGTGCATGCGCCCTAACTCCATCCAGTGGAAATACCCGAGCCCGATCGGGTCTGTGCTACTGTGCATGCGCAGACTGCTCTCATCTGTGCAGTGGCACAGACACAATCCAGACTGGCTTTTCCTGAAGAAAGCCAAGCGAGATGGAGCCACTGTGAGCTGCCGACATGAGTCCACAAGCTCTTTTTTGGGGGTCCCAGTGCTGGAATGCAGGGATGGAGGAGAATGTGAAAGCCTCTTTAGGATCTAGAGGCTTCTCCCTGCCAAGCTGAGTACCCCATAGGGGCACTTTTTTACTCACATGCTCACTTTAAAACTTACATGTGCTCGCTCACAGGATATAAAAAAAAATCACTGTGGCCATCTTGGGGCCAAACAGTAAAACTACATGCACATACATTTTTTTTTCAAAGATAACACAATAAATTACATTTAAAATTGGCTGTTTACCTCCCACACCCAAAAAATACTCAAATAAAATTAACTAAAAAAAAAATAAAATTACAATTAAAAAAACAAAAAACAAAACAGTTACCTAAGGGTCTGAACTTTTTAAATATGCATGTGAAGAGGGTACATTACTAATATTTTTTAAATTATAAGCTTGAAAATAGTGATGGATGCAAAACTTAAAAAAATGCACCTTTATTTCCAAATAAAATATTTGCACCATACATTGGGATAGGGACATCATTTAAATGGTGTAATAACTGGGACAAATGGGCAAATAAAATGTGTGGATTTTAATTATGGTAGCATGTATTATTTTAAAGCTGTAATGGCCGAAAACGGAGAAATAATGATTTTTTTCCATTTTTTTCTTAATATTCCTGTTAAAATGCATTTAGAAAAGAATAATTCTTAGCAAAATGTACCACCCAAAGAAAGCCTAATTAGTGGTGGAAAAAAAACAAGATATAGATTAATTGTGATAAGTAGTGATAACGTTATTGGTGAATGAATGAGAGGTGAAAATTGCTTGGATGCATAAAGTGAAAAAACAACTAAAGGCTGAAGTGGTTAATTGATGGTGTTCCTTTGAGCTTGTAACCTAAAATAGGGCTAGGGGATTACAGGAAAGCCATATTTAGGATTAGGGCTAATACAGCTGTTAATCTAATCACTCTATTTCCATTTCAGGTCTGAACATTTACAAAACATTTCAGAAATCATTCCTTCCTTCTCCCACACCTAAAAGTCATTGATTACACTCTTGAATAGAGGAATATCTGTGTAAATTGAGTTTTTCAAATCTGTATAAACTGAAACATAGTATAATTGGTATTTTACTACTATTTATAAACCGTCTACACACTATGATATTTTCAAATGAGTGTTCACAGTGGCATAGTGGATAGCACTAGCGCTGAGTCCCCGGTTCATATCCTAGCCCTGGGCACTATCTGCATGGAGTTCGTATGTTCTCCTCTTGCCTGTGTGGGTTTCTTCCCACATCCCAAAAACATACAGATAAATTAATTGGCTTTGCCCTAAATTGGTCGTAGACTATGGTAGTGATTAGATTGTGAGCCCTTCTGAGGGACAGTTAAAGGAATACTGTAGGGGGGTCGGGGGAAAATGAGTTGAACTTACCTAGGGCTTCTAACGGTCCCCCGCAGGCATCCTGTGCCCGCGCAGCCACTCACCGATGCTCCGGCCCCGCCTCTGGTTCACTTCTGCAATTTCAGACTTTAAAGTCTGAAAACCACTGCGCTTGCGTTGCCGTGTCCTCGTCCCCCCTGATGTCACCAGGAACGTATGGCGCAGGCACAGACCATACTGGGCATACGCAGTACCCTCCTGGTGACATCAGTGAGGACACGGCAACGCAGGCGCAGTGGTTTTCAGACTTTAAAGTCTGAAATTCCAGAAGTGAACCAGAGGCGGAGCCGGAGCATTGGGGAGTGGCTGCATGGGCACAGGATGTCTGTGGGGGACCATTAGAAGCCTCGGGTAACTTTAACTCATTTTCCCCCGACCCCCTACAGTATTCCTTTAAGTGGAAAGACTATGTACCTTCTTCCACATGTTTGCTGTGTCCCCCACATGGCTTGTGGCAAACTGCAAATGGGACTTCTTTTGCTTTTCTGTTACAATGGCTTTCTTCTTGCCACACTTCCATAAGAGCCAACTTTGTGCAGTGCACGACTAATAGTTGTCCTATGGAAAGATTCCCCCACCTGAGCTGTAGATCTCTGCAGCTCGTCCAGAGTCACCATGGGCCTCTTGACTGCATTTTTGATCAGCGCCACTGGCGTAAAAATAGGGGATGCGACCCCTGCTGTCGCAGGGGGCCCGGGGCCCCCCAGGGCCCCACTCGGGGACTTTTTGGGGGCAGGAGGGGTCGCAGCATAAGAGGAGAGCTGTGGGCGCAGATCGGTGGGGAGGGGGGAAATTCCCCGCCCTCCCTCACCTCGGGCTCTCCTCTCAGCGCTCCCCTCCTGCAAGCAATCATTGGTGGTGCTCGTGGCAGCCGCGGCGGCAGGCAATCTGAGCACATACCCCCTTCTGGCCAGTCTCCGATCACTAAGTGCTTTATGGAACTTCCTGTGTAAACAAGAAGTTCTGTGAAGCACTTAGTGATCGGAGACCTCCGGCCAGAAGGAGGTATGTGCTCAGCTTGCCCGCCGCCGCGGCTGCCACGAGCACCACTAATCATTGATTGCAGGAGGGAAGCGCTGAAAGGAGTGCCCAAGGTGAGGGAAGGGGGGGAAATTTCCCGCCTCCCCACCGATCTGCTGCCACAGCTCTCCTCTTATGCTGCGACCCCTCCTGCCCCCCAAAAATCCCTGAGTGGGCCCCGGGGGGTGAGGGGGGCCCAGAATTTTTTTTTTGCAGGGGGGCCCGGGGCTTTCTAGGTACGCCCCTGATCAGCGCTCTCCTTTTTCGGCCTGTGAGTTTAGGTGGAGGCCTTGTCTTGGTAGGTTTACAGTTGTGCCATACTGCTTCCATTTCTGAATAATCGCTTGAACAGTGCTCCGTGGGATGTTCAAGGCTTTGGAAATCTTTTTGTAGTCTAAGCCTGCTTTAAATTTCTCAATAACTTTATCCCTGACCTGTCTGGTGTGTTCTTTGGACTTCATGGTGTTGTTGCTCCCAATATTCTCTTACACAACCTATGAGGCCATCACAGAGCAGATGTATTTGTCCTGACATTAGATTACACACAGGTGCACTCTGTTTAGTCATTAGCACTCATCATTCAATGCCTATGGGCAACTGACTGCACTCAGACCAAAGGGGGCTGAATAATTACGCACACCCCACTTTGCAGTTATTTATTTGTAAAAAAATGTTTGGAATCCTGTATGATTTTTGTTCCACTTCTCACGTGTACACCACTTTGTATTGGTCTTTCACATGGAATTCCAATGAAATTGATTCATGTTTGTGGCAGTAATGTGACAAAATGTGGAAAACTTTAAGGGGGCCGAACACTTTTGCAACCCACTGTAGTTAGGTCCTTACTCACATGCCATGCTCTCCGCCATGATTATTGAGCCGCAATGCGATGCAATCCACAGGGGACATCAGAAGTGCACAGACTGCACTGTCTGATGTCCCCATCCATGCATTGCAATTCACCACAAGATCGCAACGCGTGTTTGCTGACAAAAATATGCTAAGGCATTGTGCTTACCATTCATTGTATGGATGGAATTGCATTGCCAATAATCACATCTAAATGGAAGTGCCTTGCATTCCATTTTTAACGATGTGTTGAGGTGGGGAAGGGGCCTAACTGCATTTATGACTTAGGGTTGGTTCACATTACCAGCTCTCGGAGGCTCGTGTAGCTGATGCTAAATGCTTTTTCTGCTGGCGAACATGAAAGCATTTGGCATCAGTTCCCAGCTGACCTACAAATGACACTAGAAGCTTTATACCATGTCTCGGCAAAGTCAATTGACAATGGCCCAAATGCTGATAATTTACAACAAATGCATTGAGTATAATGCTGCCTTTCATTTCAGTGTGGGACGCAGTGGATCCCGTCGGTAAACACTGTGCACAGTCACCGGTGGTTCCAGCCTCAGGGCGCAGTGTAGGAGGGGGCACACAACTCACTCAGCTATCATTCCCCTATTGTATTTGAAGCAGAGAGAAATAAGAAAAGGGGATACATGGCAGTGACTACAAGCCAGACAACTATAGATTAAGGTGTTGGGGAGCAATCAGTGTGTGGCGGCTGGGGTGGGAGTCACCGGCCCTTAATGCTGTTACTTAAATTTGTAAATTAGTAGTGAGTTATGCTGATTTACTTCTTTTTTTTTCTCCCTTAGTTTAATTTAAGTTGACAGAATAAATAAAACGAATCATTGTAAAAAATGTGAATTGTAGGCAATACATTCAAGCTGACCATTTTGATGGAAATGAATGACTGCTCTTTACTATCTGCTTTCAGAGATAAATGAAGAAAAAAAAAATCTGTGATATAGAAAGGCAAAGCAGTCATTCATCTTTTCTCAGTTATGAGCTACCATATGTTGTAAAGCCGTTTATCTGTAATCTAGTCATGCCTGTTGGAATTGGAGTGATCACTCTCTTGTGTTCGCTGTCAATAAGCCAAAAATAGCTTTTTTTAAGGAACATTGCCTGGCAGTAGCTGATTTCTTTCATGCCCTTTTCATGTCTTTGCTTCATGTTCCCCTGTCTAGTCACTGCTGAACCTTAGTTCAGTTGCAGATTCAATGTAATCCCCAGGTTCATTGACATGGTGTTAGTGCATTTGAATGCCTTTTACAATGTTCTGACTTGTACATAGCTTGGCTGCAGTATTCTTTTGCTTGAGCCACCTGATGTGTGGATTCCCCTTATATAATGGCTGTTGCAGTCCTATCAGCCCTCATTGCACATGTCTTTGTCAAGCTTATTCCTTATGTAATGTGGAGATTACAGTATTACAAAGTGTTATCTGCAGAAAGAAACAGTAACATGTGCACTGATCTGTAGCAGAAAAAAACAAAGCAGTATTTCAGAATATGTAAATTGTGTTAATATTTGTTCAAAATATCAACTGGAACTCGGTTATAATAATTCATATAGACAAATATAGATTTGTTATATAGGCAAAGATAAAAGCTAATGCTTGTTGCAATATTGTGAATGCAGTCACTGTGTACATACACATCTAGCCCTTTCAAATCCAATTTGTTGATCAACCACATCCCCCCCCCCAGCACATACTTTTTTTTTCTGGTGTATGGAGGGGGCATAGGTGATTCAGTAATTGCAGCGGCGGGGACCCGGAAGGTCTCTGCCTCCTCACTATAGAGCTAAGAGTCAACCCGACATCGGGGGAGAGATCGCGGCTGGCCTGGCACTGTAGCTCTGCCCCCTTTCACACATAAGCGTAATTACATGGCATTGCATGGTGCTGGAGGGGATCAAAGTGTCAGACTTTGTCCAACACTTTGATCTACGTAGCGGGTGACACCATCTCAGACTACATCTATCAACAGTATCCCTAGTGACAGCCAAATGTGCCCACGTAATATTTATATATTACATGGTGCAGTGAAGCTGAAAATGGGGCCAGTGTTTTGGACTGTTTTGGACTTTGTCCGGCACTTTGATCTGAGAGGGGCTTATGCTGTGTCTAATTCTCATTTGCTTATGCATTTGAATGTAGATGTTTTATGCTAGAATTTTTCCATGGTTGTAGAACTAAGTTACGGGGTTGAGATCAAGGTTATATGGTACCCTTGGTTTTGGTTTGACTACTGAATACCTTTATTTGTTCTATAAACCTTTTTAGCAACTGGATTTGTTTTGTATTTGGTCAGTACTTAGAAATGCATTTTTTGTAAAATAGTTGGAAACGAATGGGATAAACGGTCAGAATTGCGTTAAGTTGTGTTCTCACATAATATGTATAATGACTATATGCTGTTTGTTGGCACATGCTATTGTTTGTTTGAACAAGCTTGTTAAAAAAAAAAAAAAAAAATCAATCAATGAAAATGTTTCGACACAAAACTCAGATTTCAGACACTCAATGATTAGGGATAACATTTGATTTTGCCTTTTTATTCAAACCTCAGATTAAGAAATGAGTCGTTTTGTCTCCAAAATAATAATACAAAATCTATTCATTTCTGATAAAGGACACAACTGAAATCGTAGCGTACACCCCATCAAATCATGAAAATGCTAAATTCATCCAGTATGCCACAGATTTGCAGCTTAATAGTTTGCCTAATTAACAGTTCTAGCAATAATGTGATAATGACTCTATCTTTAGACAATGTTTTACTGGTCCAAGCCCTATTCCATAGAGCCATATCAATCCCTGTCATGTACTGAGGACCAAAAGTCCAAAACCAGGCTGTCTACATGTGGGGTTGCTGTGGCTGTGTAAAATTTTAAGCTATAGTCATGCCATACACTAGGGGTTCTAGATGCAAGCCTGGCTACAAGGGCATAAAGAGATAATTTGCTTATTCAGTAGTGGTGCATTGTGGGTAACTACAGATGTTCACTTAAAGCTGAATTATTGCAAGTACCTTTGGTTTTAAAGGGACTCCGAGCAGTGCAGAAACTATGGAAAGATGCATATCATTTTAAAGCTCTCTTTCTCCTCTTTCCAATGATATATAAACCACCACCCTACGTCTTTTAGTTTTCGCTATTTTCGCGATTGAAATTGCCGCGACCGCGATTTCGATCGCGAAAATAGAGAAAACTAAAAGGCGTAGGGCAACGATTTAGTTGTCGTCAGAAAGAGGAGAAAGAGAGCTTTAAAATGATATCCATCAAGCCATAGTTATATTGTATTACAGAGGACGACACTTTCCCCAGTGTCAGCAGCTCCATTCTGCTAAATGCAGCTGCTGACTTTGACAAAAAGTCGCCCCGTGTAATACAATATAACTATGGCTTGATGGATATCATTTTAAAGCTCTCTTTCTCCTCTTTCTGACGACACCTAAATCGTTGCCCTACGCCTTTTAGTTTTCTCTATTTTCGCGATCGAAATCGCGTCCGCGGCAATTTCAATCGCGAAAATAGCGAAAACTAAAAGGCGTAGGGTGGTGGTTTATATATCATTGGAAAGAGGAGAAAGAGAGCTTTAAAATGATAAGCATCTTTCCATAGTTTCTGCACTGCTCGGAGTCCCTTTAAGAAGGCAAATCACACCAAGCAATGCTTTTTAGTAGGAGGGCTTTTCGGTCTTTTAGTCCCCTATACTTTCCTAGTGGTTTGCGTCACCCCGAGCTGCTTGGTTACTCCATTTAGACGATGAGACGTGCCAGTCACACCACCAGGTGGCGCTCTATACAGACCTCATTGCAAGGTTTATCTGTGCAGTATTTTGAAGACTACATTTTCTGCATGTGTGTTTTAATGTGTTGTCTGTGTTCTGTTGCCAAAAACGTGATTCTTATTATGTTGCACTGTGATTTTGTACAGTCGCATGAACATCACGATTTGTACTTTTTCTGTAGGTTTCTGTACATTTTTTTTTCAATTAACTTTATTTTTAAAAGAAAAAAAAACATATATATATATATATATATATATATATATATATATATATATATATATATATATATATATATATATATATATATATATATATATATATATATATATATATATATATTTATATATATATATATATATATATATATATATATATGCATATTTATGCCAAAGAACTCTAGAACTCTACGCAACATACAAAGATCATTTGTAAACATTGCATCCATACATATGTAGAGTGAAATGAAGATGAAGATTAAATGAAGATGTCACACATTTGTATTTTTTCTATAGAAATTGTCTGCATAACTACTGACATCAGATGTTGTGATGCCACACTGGCTCAATGAACCCCACTCATGTTTTCACCATCACTGCCCAGGGAATCCTTGTTCACACCCCCCATGTTCACACCTTTTCCCTTGCCTACTCCTCATGACATCACAGTTTGGGGGCTCCATCCTGCAGGGGTCATAAAAAAGTGTGGACATTATAATCAAAACACAAAAACACCTTATCTGAAGGAAGGACCCCTTTTATTGGAGGGAGTAAAGTAGTAGTTGGGGCCCCCTTACAGCTGTGAGCCCAGCTGCAGGGGCTGCTCTGAACATTATAAGTACTATGTCTACTGTTTCTTATCCATGGCCACGTGACAACTGCTCTCATTCTACTTCAGGTTTGCTTTAAGTGTTTTTACCGAATGTGTCCCCTATTCAAGACAACCTTGTTTTCTGTATACTCTTGTAGCTTATAGTCTTATTGTTTGGATAATGTTTTATTTTTCACTTGAAGCCACTACAACACATTGATTTTTGATCTTTCTGTTGTGTGAGAACCTTTAAAGTTTTTAAGCTGCCTCACATTCATCTGTTATTTTGGAATAATAAAATGGCTCTTTATTCTGTCTAACTGAAAATGTAAAAAGCTGTCTGAAAGGCTTTATTATTAGCTGGAAATGTTTTTTTCCTTATAAGAAGTGATTACAAGAAGTGATAACTGCAGTTTCCCAGGCACCGCATTGTTAGCATAAGATGAGAAAATCGAAAAGGATGTGAAAATGAAAAGTTATGTTTGTTTCTAATAACACTTGTTATTCCAATACCCTAAAAATTCAGCAAACTGCTTCCAGCATCGCACACAGAATGACCATAGAAGCAGTCTCTCTATCTCTTGTAGTTTACTCATAATTAAAATGGACAGTTCCTCTGTTAAAATAGTAAGACTGCACCTGGGTAACTTTATTGCCACCCCCCCCCCCCCAGCTGCCCTCACTTTGTGTGTTGGGAGGGGGGGAGGGCTCACCCATTTTTGCCCATTGTGTGCACACATAGAAGATCTAGGCTGCTGGCCCAACTTGATCTTCCCTCTGCACCAGTGTATAAGGTGACACTATTCACATGGACAAGGGGACAAACTGGGAATAGGTTAACATGGAGGAGTGGGTGGAGTCGAGCAGAACTACAGAGTCCCTCCTGATCCATGGCACTAGCACCTAAAAGACAGGGTAAAGATTTATTTCAGGTAATTACGCCTTTTATGAGAACATGTTCCAACCCCCAAGCTAGCACCAGAGTCACAGCTCTGTAAATTAACTTTAAAGGGAACCCAAGGTGAGTGGGATATGTAGGCTGACATGTTTGTTTTCTTTTAAACCATGCACGGGGCTGTCCTACTAATCCTCTAATACTAGTGCATCTAATACTTTAAACCATAGGCCCTGAACAAGCATGCAGATCAGTTATCTGACACATCTGACAAGATAATCTGAATGCTTGTTTCAAGTGTGTGATTTAGACCCTACTGACCAGAAAGATCAGCAGGACTGCCAGGCAACTGGTATTGTTTAAAAGGAAATAAATATGGCAGCTTCTATAGGTCTCACACCTTGGATTTCTTTTAACCACTTGAGGACCACAGTGGTAAACTCCCCTAAAGACCAGACTTTTTTTTTCGTAAAATGGCCACTGCAGCTTTAAGGCCAAGCTGCAGGGCTGCACAACACAGCACACAAGTGATTTCCCCCCCCCCTTTTCTCCCCACCAACAGAGCTCTTTGTTGGTGGGGTCTGATCGCCCCCCCCCCCCCCCCTGTTAATTTTTTAATAAATATTTATTTCTTAATTTTTTAATTATTTTTGACAATTTTTTTTCTTCCAAACCCCTCCCCCCAGCCGGCCAATCATGGCAATAGGCTGTCATAGGCTTCTGCCTATGAGAGCCGATCACTCTTAAGTGCCCCAGGGGGACAGCCATGTCATATGGCTGTCCCCAGTACAGTGCTGCTGCAAATCGCAGCACTGTACATGTAAGTAGACGGCGTTTACGCCGTCTAACAGTCTTCGGAGTGGCGATTGCCGCTCGGAAGCTGAAGGCGGGGCAGAACTCCGCCCCCCGACTAGGAGATGCGTGCGCAGCCTGCGCGCAATCTCCTGCAAACTGCAGCCCCAAGACTTGACACCAATTGGCGTTAGGCCGTCTTGGGGCTGCGGCGCCCATGGGCGTGGAGCGTTCTTTAGGTAACCTTAATTTGAGTTAGATTATTTTTTTTTATTTTTTTTTGACTTGCATATCTCAGATTGACAATGGAGAGGTAAAGGAGAGAGGAATAGCGCAAAGCAGTTAATTTGTCTGGCCCTTTGTTGGTAGCTAGCTGCACTTTGCATAGTGGACAGCCCCAGCACCCACTCTTTTCTTGGGCCCCTGCAGCGCCCAAATTATCTGCAATAGCCACTAATCATGCCTTTAAACAGTGGTTAAGCATTAGCAAAGGTGGAGGTCTTCAGTTTAGGCATTGGTGGGGGAGGAATGGAGGATCTAAAGTTTAGGCATCTCTTAGGAGGGGTTGTTGGGGTTAGGCATCAGTGGGGGCCTTAGATTTAGGCATTGCCAGGGGTGGATCTTGGGTTTAGGCATGGGGGCTCAGAGTTAGGCATTGGTGGGGAAATTGGTAGGGCATCAAGAGATGGGGCTTACGTGATAGTAATGTTAGATAGATAGCAAAGCAGTAAAATACCAGTAAACTTTACAGCTTTTACAAAGTTTGAACTATTGGAACGAAGTAGTGGTATATTGGTAATTTTACAGATATTCCAATAGCAGCTTTCTCTGGGGCCCAAATTACCAGGGTGTCCTTTTTCACATTGTTCTTTGCGTTTGGTTAATTTTAGAAAGAATGAACTAAGCTGACTTTTTTTTTTAAATGGAGATATAAGTTTTGAACAATGTTTTACTTGTTCCAGCTGAAGCCTGTAGGCAAAGTTCCTTGGCCTGATCCACTGATAAATGATTATTCCGGATGACCGATTCTGCATTATTGTTGCGCGTTTGCCTTTTGCATAAATATGCTAGTTTTGCTATTGTGTTTTTTAGGGAATTTTATTTCTTCATTACAATAATTGCTCAGCATCTGTGGTTTGCTATTGTCTACATACCATATTGTGCCATCACTAAAGGCCATTGCATTTAGCCTGTCTGAGCCTAGGGATAGGAAAATAATAAGGTTACATACAATGTCACATATCTTCACTCCTGCTGAAATTCATACACACATAGAACACTTTCATCTCTGACAAACAGTGACATTGAGAGCCTGTCACTTGATGCATCAATACGTTCTGTAGCGCCACTGCCACTCATTTTTAGCTAAAAGACCAAGCATGGAGTAAAATAATCACAGGCGTGACTGAAGCAAATGAGTTGTGTGTAGGAAACTGCTTTTTACTGCTAAATATAGGGAATAACAAGGGTCGCAGAACAGTTTGATGACTATGCTGGAAGCACGAGGCCTCAGGCAGAGCTTATACGGTAGTTATAGAATTCTACAAAATCCTGGTGTGATTGGAGATAAAAAGCCTTTCTTTCTTATGGACCTCATAAACGTAATGACTTGGCCAACTAGCCAGATTCAAGCTTGCGTGTGGGTGGCCCTGTTTTTAAAATGTTTTGATCATACATGAAAAAAATCCCCAGCTGGATTACAAAGGTGTTTAGAACCAGAGATAATGTTTTGCAACATGTAAGTGCATTTGTTATGAAAGACATTTGGAAGTGGACATTGGTGACCTATTTCTAAAAAAAAAAAAAAAAACATATTTGCAGGCTGTGATATCTCTTCTAAGCCAGTCACATGGAGTCCTGAGGGTTAACACTAGAGAGGTAGGTTAGGGATAGGGTTAATACTGGGGGAGGGAAGGGTCGGGCACAAAAAAAATGTCATTAGGTTAGAGTTAAGTGATCACTAAGATGTGCCAAAACACTGATGAAAACAGCATTGCAATATACTCTTCTTACTCTTCTTAACATGAGATACATCACAGGACAGAAGTGCACAGGATAGAAGTGCGCATGCATGCCCAGCATGCTCCCAGCCGTGGCTACTGTGCACCTCTGGCTGTGATTGCAATGCTACAGGGAGCACAAGTGGACATAGCATGCACTGCTTTATGTAACTAGCTCCAGTCGGAGCCACAAACTGAGGTCAGAGCAGCACAATGGATGGGACCTCAACTAAACCGAGGGACAGGTAAGTGTAAACCGCTTATACTCAGTTCAAGTGCCCTTTGGAAAAACAAATCTTATTCCATTTAAGTGTTTTTCTTGTGAAGAGCTGTATATCTAGGTCCCCTCATTCAAGGGAGTAAATCTTTCCCTCACTATTACTACTAGGTCTTCTTGAGTACTAGAGGTGGGGTGGATCCCATTGGATTTAATATATTTGAAAGAGTACTCTGTAAGGTGCCGTGTGTGTTTGTGTGTGTGTGTGTGTGGGGGGGGGGGGGGCTGTGTGCCCAATGGACATGTGTCCTGAGTTTAAGGGAGGATAATATTTAGCACTGGGAAAGGTCAGGTTAGGTTTAGAGCAATATACTCTTTGGCATCAGGGGTAAATACATCTAGGTTTAGGGGCAGTAGAACACAGTTGACAATTCTATGCCAGTGAGTTAAAGGTATCAGTCTGCATTATTTTGCCTCTGATTTCTCATTTAGGCCTCTTTTCCACAGACAGTTGATAGGCAGTGAAATGCCTTTTAAACTCTTGTTGCTGCCTGGTAACAGCTCACTGCTGCCTGGCAACTGCTTGCTGAGCACACAGTTCAACTGCCCGTGGAAAAATGGCCTGAGGCCTGGAACCCACTACAAAACGCTATCGCTAATTGCAATCGCTAGTGTTTTGTATGAACAGTTTGTAAGCGATTTCATGAGCGGTTTCAGGAGCGATTTTAAAAAGTGTAATCAATTTGCCAGCGGTTGTGTAGCGATTAGAGTTTTTAATTCTGATTGGTCCTTTCAATTCATTTTAATTTTGTTACAGTGTACAGTAACCTCAAAACGCTAGCAAAATCACTCTGTACAGGTTTTAAAGAGCGATTAGGCCAGCGTTTATATAGTTTACATTGCAGAAACGCTAACACTAACCACCAACACTAAACGTGAAAAATGCTGCATGTCCTGCGTTTTGCGATGTGGTAATCGCAATCGCTCCAGTGGAATTTGACCCATCCATTAACATTAGCTGTGCGTTTAGGGAAATTGCTAGCGGTTTAAATCGCTCCCTAAACACTCAGAAAATCGCTCTAGTGGGTTTGAGCCCTTAGGGCTGGTTCACATAGGTGTCTGCCTTGCTTTCGGCGGCGTTGCGTGTGGGCTTTCTATAGCTTTCTGTAGCTTTCAGTTGTGATCAGCGTTTTTCTTCCCCATAGGGGGACATCAGCCACGGCGGTTAACTGCCCCAGGATGCTACATGTAGTGTCCAGGCTCGCCTTGAATGCCAGGGAAAGTCAAGATCGGAAACGTCGCGTCTGCGCAAACGCCGGTAACAGCCCGGTGCAAACGCTCCCATTCACTTGAATGCAAGCATTTTATGCCGAGTCCTGAATGCCGGTGGAAATTGACCGCCATAAACTAATGACCTGACCGTCTGAACTGATTTGTAGGTATGCAGTTTACCAAACAATACTATTTTTCTCAAAATGTTAAAGTTTTTAGCATATTTTATCCTGTTGGTGCCTCTGTTCAATTCCTGCGATACCTGTGTCCACCCCTGGTGGAGTGGTGATATACCCCTTTCTTTCCGACCAACAGAGAGTGGGGGCAGGTCTTAAAGGAAAGGTTCAGGGAAACCTGTAAAAAAATAAAAATCCCTATCCACTTACCTGGGGCTTCCTCCAGCCCGTGGCAGGCAGGAGGTGCCCTCGCCGCCGCTCCAGAGGCTTCCGGTCGTCTTCGGTGGCTGACCCGACCTGGCCAGGCCGGCTGCCAGGTCGGGCTCTTCTGCGCTCCAAGGACGGGCTCTTCTGCGTCCCACGCGGCCGCGCTGACGTCATCGGACGTCCTCCGGGCTTTACTGCGCAGGCGCAGTAGTTCTGCGCATGCGCAGTACAGCCCGGAGGACGTCCGATGACGTCAGCGCGCCCGCGTGGGACGCAGAAGAGCCCGTCCTTGGAGCGCAGAAGAGCCCGACCTGGCAGCCGGCCTGGCCAGGTCGGGTCGGCCACCGAAGACGACCGGAAGCCTCTGGAGCGGCGGCGAGGGCACCTCCTGCCTGCCACGGGCTGGAGGAAGCCCCAGGTAAGTGGATAGGGATTTTTATTTTTTTACAGGTTTCCCTGAACCTTCCCTTTAATCTCCCCACCTGCATTTACAGTGGATGCCTATCGGGTAATCCTGGTTTGTGAGTATCAATTTACTTACTTACACTATCCATCAAATCCAATACATACTACACTATATTGGGCTCTCAGTGTTTCTCTTTTTGTATTCACAATGAGCAAGTGATTTATTTTTGCTAGACCCAGAGTAGAAGATGAATTGTGTTTGGCTGATGAGGGTAACTTTGTATTTTGATCTTTGCCTCATTGAATTATTTTTTTTTATTTGAAGCTGATATAGCCAAGAACAGAGTTTGTAACCGAGATAGAAATTGGAAACCTTTTTATTCTATTCGGTGCATCATTCTTCAAAGCAAACTTCACCTTTAGCATTGCTAAACTCTGGCTTTTCAGAATGATCTATATCTGAAAGTAACATTTAAAGCTTATCTCTGTATTTTCTGTTAAAAAAAACAGTGAATATGCACTATGTGTCCTCAGTGCTACTGCTGTAGAAATAAATCAAAACAAAAAACTGATGCATAATGCTGCAGCTCAATGAAGAATCCTATGAATAAATATCGTTTACATTGTAAAGACTTCTCAGGAACTTTATTTTAATGGATACATTCATATTAAGCTTTAATATCTCTCTGTCTTGAATTCTACTGCGTTTAGATGGTATATTTAAAGAGGGGTTCTAGGAAGCAATATTTAAATCTTTTCCTTCCCGCTATGAATTCGGAGTAACTGGTCCCTCACTCTATGAAACAGCGCTCTTGGCTTAGCATCTCAACTGACAGGCACTTGATATTGACCTGAAGAAGGGTTTTATACAACCGTAAAACATGTCCTACCCTGTACTTTCTTATTAAAATACTTAAAGTGAACCTCCGGACTAAAAATCTACTCAGCAGAACTGAAAAGCCTTAGGGCCCTTTTCCACTAGCGATCGCTAGCGTTCATGCTGAACGCTAGCTTTTGCTGAATCGCAATTACCGGCGATTCCCCGACGTTCGCGGCCGCGATTTTGCTATGCACTGCATAGCAAAATCGCGGCAAATATCGCTCCGCCGCGCGTTCGCGTTCCCGGCAAAAACAAATCGCGGTAGTGGAAATGACCTACCGCGATTCCTATGTTAAAAAGCAAACCGTAGCGATTGTAAAATCGCTAGCGGTTTGCGTTTTTGCGATTCAGCCAGCGCAAACGCGCTGGTGGAAAAGGGCCCTTAGTGTTTCTTTAACAGTTTCACAGCATCAAAACTTTGTTTTTCTTACCAAAGCATCATTTTTAGCGGCATTTTTTAGCTAAGCTCCACCCATCAAAAAAATGTTCCCTGATGCTGTGCAGAGCATGATGGGATTGCCTATGTTGTTCACATTGCCTAGCAACTGGGAGAGGTGCTCAGGACACAGGACAGTTGGAACTGAGTGAGGAGGAGGAGCCCTTCACAAATCACATCTAGCCTATACTGTAGAACTGCTAATGAGCACTTCTTAATCTGCAGCAGTTAAGGAATGGATTTGCACTTTTCTTAACTGTAGTGTAGCTCTAGAAATCCACCCTAAACTGCCACTATTGCATAGGCTTTGGGAAGTTTCTTACTATCCTGCAGAACCGTTCTTCTGCTGGTTACAACAGTATTAGAAGAAAAAACTGTCTGTAATGCATTGATAAATCTCCCACTGTGTCTCATGCTTCCTGTCACCTCCTTTCAACCAAAAAGATGGCTGCCATCATGAAATCAAACATTTGCCTATTCTTCTAAAACAGTGTGGGTAAGAGATTATATTACCTATCTATTTTAATTAACATAACTAATGTAACTTAATGACAGTATGTTTTAGGCTGGAGTTCCTCTTTAAGTATTTCATTTGAATGATCTGTCAAGGTAAGATTTACTCTCACCCTTTTATATATAACATTTTATATGTACTGTATATTTTCTTTACCTGGGTGCATCTATTTTTATTAGTAGTATTTATATAGCGCTGACATCTTCTGCAGCCCTTCAGCGCACCATTAGTGGCTACAGCTTTTGAGCGATTGAGTCCATCAAAAGAAAAGCGCTATATAAATGTTAGGATTATTATTAGGATTATTAAAACTAGTCCATCTCCTCATGGGGATTCTATGTATGTCTTCATTTAAAAGGGCTTTCTAAATGGCATTTACTCAGTCCAACTGCCAAAAATAGTGTGCAAACGAGTAGGAAGGGGGGCTGACATCTTTGCATAGATGCTTTCCAGGAAGTGCTATTGTAAATAATTAAGGTAATGCTGAGAATCTCCAATGAGGAGATGGACTAGTTCAGAATCTGTCAGTGTTTTATCCACTACTGTAAGTGACAGTAACATAGAAAAAAAAGTATTTTATAATGCATTTTACTCTGGAATAAATGTAGATTTTATATGTATACATTATTTTACATTTTTCGTGATGTTGGTCATTTAAAGTGTTGATTCATTAATACAGTATTTACGGTAAGTGTACTTAAAGAGAACCTGAGCAGGCAGAGAAATTAAGAAAAAGAACAAAACAAAACATACCACACCAAGAGGACACAGAGGCATGTCATGGAACAGGGAACATGCTTCTCTGTCACATGTACATAGTTACATAGTTATTTGGGTTGAAAAAAGACATACGTCCATCGAGTTCAACCAGAGAACAAAGTACAACACCAGCCTGCTCCCTCACATAACCCCTTAATACTAATAAAAAGGATATATGTAGCAAAAAACTGAAGAAACTTGAAAAGTTTTATGCAACAATACAAAAGATTTTTATTGATAATAAATCTTTTGTATTTTTGAATATAAACTTTTCAAGTTTCTTCAGTTTTTTTCTACATATATCCTTTTTATTAGTATAAAGTCTATGTAGGTGTTGTGGCACACCTGAGAGGATATTATCATCACTTCTTTTGTTCCCTGTATACGGAATATGGTTATCAGCCAAACCTGAAATATCCCTGTCACCCTAAAATCTGCCTTGGTATCATTATAGATAATTAAAATTATTTTACAATTAGGGTTGCACCAGTAATGCATTGAACTGGCATTAGCGATTAGCCTCATTTTATAATGCTGGAATATCACCTCAAGTAGGTACAGTGTAAGCTGATAGTCTATCCATATACTGAAAGGAAACCTGCTACTGTCTACTGTTTGAATCATTTTCTTCCATCATGTTTCTTTACTTCTCTCATACAGATTTACTGCGCTCATGTAAATTGTTAGTGTGCTGTATTTATTATTGTGCATATCTTAGTACTTCAATACCTGCAAGTTTGGGAATATTGGTGGATAATGGCAGTGGCATGACAGACATGTAAAGCAGAACTAATATCCATAGTGTGAGTTTATTGCCTTGTTAAATAGAGCATCAGTATGAAACCTTTTATCCACGCTTAAATAAAATTGTATCAGTGTTTTAAAGACCTTATCACAGGGAGGCTAAGAAGGCTGGATGCTATGTTTTTTTTTCAACTGATTAATACCACATCAAACTTCCTTAAAGTGAACCTGAGGTGAGAGGGATATGAAGGCTGCCATATTTATTTATTCCCTTATAAGAAGCAATACCAGCTCCCTGGCTGTCCTGCAGATCCTCTGCCTCTAATACTTTCAGACATAGACCCTGAACAAGCATATGCAGATCAGGTGTTTCTGACAATATTGACAGAACTGACAAGATTAGCTGCATGCTTGTTTCTGGTGTAATTGACATTACTGCAGCCAATTAGATCAGTAGGGCTTCCAGACAACTGGTATTGTTTTTAAAGGAAATACATATGGCAGCCTCCATATCACTTTCACCTCGGGTTCACTTTAAGTCTGTTAAAAAAACATATCATAATAAGCTGCAAATTTTAAAATATGCACACATACATTTGAGAGAGAGATAAGCTCAACACACACCATACAATCTTGGTTGTACAGATTTACCAAATCTATGTAGTATAAGGTCCGTTAGATTGAAAATACCTTTAATGATTGATTGGATAAGATCTTATAATACATGAAAGTGGTAAGATTGAACAACCAAGATTGTATGGTGTGTGTTGAGCCTTAGATTGTTTGCAGAGTTTAATGAACTGTAAATGGATTTTTCCTGTATAGCTGTCACTTGTCACGTGTGTTGAGGGCCAGCGTTCTTGGGACCTAATTCTGCCTGACAGTGAAGGAAGAGTCTTTCTATTTGTTCCATGTGTAGTAACTGCAGATTATAAATATGATTTATATATACT
The DNA here is from genome assembly GCF_040937935.1 of Hyperolius riggenbachi. NCBI lineage: Eukaryota > Metazoa > Chordata > Amphibia > Anura > Hyperoliidae > Hyperolius > Hyperolius riggenbachi. Next base: position 337,831,300 of record NC_090650.1, read on the forward strand.
AATTTAACCCCCTTCTGGCTGCTGATAAACTAAATGTTGATTCACAAATCATGTTGAGTGGAACTTTTAGAATTATGGAGCTTAAAGAGGAACTTTAGCCTAAACAAACATACTGTCATTAAAGAGACACTGAAGCGAAAAAAAATATGATATAATGAATTGGTTGTGTACTATGAATAATTACTCGAAGATTAGCAGCAAAGAAAATATTCTCATATTTTTATTTTCAGGTATATATTGTTTTTTCTAACATTGCATCACTCTATAATATGTGCAGATTACACAACACTCAGCATTCAAAATGAGTCTTTCAGAGCAGTCTGTGAAGTAATGACCTCTCCTCTAGCATAGGAAAAGTAAACAGTTCAATTACAGTTGAGATAATAAAAGTCAGATAACAGCCCTCTCCACGACTAAGTTAGTCGGAGAGCTTAATAGCTTTTTTGCATAGAGATAACAACTGGAGTTTCTCAACTCTTCCTGTACTGGAAACAATTAGACTGATGTATCTGATCTTAATGTTTTTTTTCTTAGCTGTACTACACATACAAATCATAATATCATCATTTTTTTTTCGCTTCAGTGTCTCTTTAAGTTACATTAGTTATGTTAATTTAAAATAGATAGGTAATATAATCTTTTAAAACACTTTCAGAGACAAAAACAAAAGACCGAGAGCCCAAATGGTGCGGTATTTCAGGATAATAGAAATGAGTTAATAAAAAAGATTATACTCACAAACATAGGTTGCCCCTAGGCAACCACTCCATATGCCGGTGGGGAGAATTAGAACCTGACCCCACTCAGGTATAAGATGTCGCTCTCTGTAGAAAGAAAAATAGGAAGAATCCTTGCCACCATAGGTGGATAGCTTGTGATAAGGAACAAAAACCAGAGGCGCCAAAGAGAGTAAAAACACAGCTAAGGTTAAAAACCGGGGGGAGATACACTCACCACCCATCAAACAGACCAAGAACCAATAAAACTCAATGTTCAGTCAAACAAATCGACAGTTTATTGTACTCCCAGGTGCTACGCGTTTCACGGGATTATCCCGCTTCCTCAGGCAATCAAACAGGAGCACAAGCTATAAAAATACAAAACAATAACATGCATAAATAGAAGACCCCAAATACTTGTGATAATTTAAATAGAGTACAGCGCTTCATAGGATAAAGTAAGAACAATAGTGCAGGCATATACCTTATATACATATCAATATCAATTCAATCACTATAATTGACTTTGGTATAAACAGATATTCCAAAGGTATAGACATTAAAATTGAGGACAACCTTGGTAAAAAACAAAGATAACACAACCGTGACCTGTATTTCATAACTTGCACTATGCACGATGTCATAGTTGGTCCTAAGCATTATCTTAACCCAGTATCTAACAAATAGCAATAATTCAGTTGTGGTGGTAAAATAAGAGTTAAAGTTAGCCAGGTCTGTGATAGCCTGACCAAAGGTATAATAGCCGCAAAGGGAATTGAGATGCAATGCTACAAACTATACGTAGCCCTATATAAACGTATATATAAAACATAAACAAACACAGTGAGTGCAGCATGGAGGGACTTACCAATTCAGGGTCTGGAAGAAACTCAGCGCCTCAGTGGGGAACGAGGTGCACCGAGCACTAAAATAGATTAAGTGAGCGGGAGACGCCGTCTACACGCTGTACTGTCTCACTTCCGATGTGCCAGGCGGAAGTGACGTGGGCGCCATATTGGTTGTGGTAAACTGCTGGCGTGTTGTGTCCAGCTCCTATGTGGATTATCTGCGTGTCAGATACAACGCATATATAAACAAGGCAATCGCGCTTCAAGCGCCTGACGCCATAAAAGCGCAAGGGCGTAATGATACTGAACTAATATACGCAATTGGAACTATAACTTGGGGAATCCTAAGGGGTCATAAGAATTAGACAATTCAATAGATATGGGGAAATTTATAAAGGGAACTAGGCCCTTCAAATCCTATCTTTTACAACATGTAGAACAATTCTCCATCTGATATATATAAAAAAAACTAAACATATAAAAAATACATTACATATTTAAAAATATGACAACAGCATTATATATCACAGTGACAGCATTATAAAATCCAATAGCAACAACATTATCTGTCACAGTGAATAAAAATCAATAAAAATCAATAAAAGAGAGGACAAACGTAATAAGACATTGTATCACTATCAATTGTGGTGCCATTAATGGCGTATGAGAATCGATATCGTTTAAATAACGATAAATCTTTTTTTTTGTCTAAAATGCTTTCTCTAGGACCTCATTAAGACCGTTAGGAACCAGTCTTTTCAGGATATTGATCCAGTAGATCTCCTTCTGGCGCAAAGCTTCAAAAGTATTCGGGACGTGCGGGGGAATCGCCTCTATAAAAGTGATACGGAAAAGTAGGGGATTTTTATCATGGTGTGTGCCAAAATGTCTGGAGACGCTGTGGAGTGACAAGCAATTGATAATGTTCCTCTTGTGTTGGCCGACCCTGCTGCGGCCTCCTGGGTCGTGCGGCCCACATATTGGAGGCCGCATGGACACGAAATGAGATAGATGATAAATCGGGAGTCACAGTTAATATATTGTTTTATAGGGTAAGTGTAAGAGGTGGTGGCCGAGTGGAAAATGTTGGTGTCATTCACAAACTGGCATGCCATGCACCGCGGCTTATTGCATGGATAAGATCCAGGTCTAGAATTGCCTCTGGATAATCTTTTAAAAGAACAGGCAAATGTTTGTGATTTCATGGGGGCAGTCATATTTTTGGTTGAAAGGAGGTGACAGGGAGCATGAGACATGTTTCAACTGTCCAGTGTCCTGATCACCCCACCCAGCTGCACGCTAGGCAACGAGAACATCATCATCAGAAATCCCAACATGCTTTGCACAGCATCAGGAGAAAAATGCCCGGGCAGATTTTTTTTTTTGATAGGGCAGAGCTTAGCTTCTGTACAGCTAAAAATGTGGCTTGGGTAAGAAAAACAAAGTTCTTATGCTGTGAAACTGTTAAAGAAACACCAACCCTTTTCAGTGCTGCTGAGTAGAGTTTTAGTCTGGAGATTTACTTTAAATTCTTTTGACTATTGTCTCTATGCTTTATAAAACCCTCTTGGCTGCATAATGGTGGAATCATTCTATTTCACTGCAAAACGTGATGTTTGTTCATTACAATTTTGTTTGATGAAATTTGTCTGTTTGGTTGGGGTTAGTTCACATTGAGCCCTGAATTGCATTTGTGATTCTACAGGCAAAATCTCACAATTTACTGCGATTTGCACTTTTGATTCCCGTTCAATACAACGACAATCACAATGTGATCATCACCAAAGCGCTACATGCAGTGTGCTTGCGATTGATCGCATCCGCAAACTCTACAGTGAGAATGTACCCATAGGGATACATTAGCAGCAGCACTCTGCTGATTGCCGACGATCCGCAAAGCACTGCAAAAGTGCCAAGTGTCAACCAGCTCTTAGAAGACCAATTGATGTTTGGGGAAAGTCTTTCGAGACTTATAATCATGTTAATGATATAATGATGTACCTTTGTAATTTAAAGTTCTTTTATAATACATGTGTAGCTGTATATCTTAAATGTGTTTTTTGTTACATAAAATTAATACATAGGGCTTGATTCACAAAGCGGTGCAAACTGTTTAGCACGGGTGTGCTAAACAGTTAGCACGTGAAGTGCCATTCGTGGACTTTTGCGCGCGCAATTTGCCGCATTTCATGTTAATCGAGGCAGCAAATTGCGCGCGCAAAAGTCCGTGATCGCGGCACTTTGCACGCGCAAAAGTCCGCGAATGGCACTTCACGTTTTAACTGTTTAGCACACCCGTGCTAAACAGTTTGCACCGCTTTGTGAATCAAGCCCATAGTTTTTGTATCACATCTCTTTAAAAGTCCTTAATACTTGTTAGGGACTTACCTCCAGGATCCAGCGGTGTGGCTTTTCCCACCGAGAGTCAGTTGCGTCCAGGCTTTTCCGGGTTGACTCAGTCTTCTCACGCACATAGCGATCTCAGTGTCCCTGACAACAGCAGTATGCGCGTGCGTACAGAAGGGCGCATGCGGCCGATTAGACGCATCTCCTATGTTGCTAGGAGATGCAGAACTAAAGTCAGCTGACAGGTTGGGAGACCTTATCAGTGTCAGCTGATCCATTAGTCAGCTGACACTCAGGCAGGGCTTGCTGCTGTCTGATTGGCTGATGGTTTGTGTGGCCAACCATTGATTGGATGCCTGTGGTATTTAAGTCTGCTGGATGCTTGTGATCATTGCCCATGATAGCATTAGCTTGGCTAGTTGCTGGGTGCGATCTGTCTGCTACTTATTTGATTATCTGGGTTTTGACCTTGCCTGTTTTTTGACTACTCTCTTGCCTGCCACCTGGACTGGCCTTCTGACCGGATACGACCCTGTTTGCTGCCTGGATTGACCTCTGATTGCTTTGACGTTGCCTTGCCTACTCCTTTATACCTAGTTGCACATGTATGACCCTGGACTGTTACTGGACATTCTCTTGCCTGTGTTGCTCTGTTCAGCCTGGATGTTTATGTGCCCGCCCTGCATTCAGCTCCAATACCTTGCACATCAAATGCCTGGGTGTAACCGTAGTCAGGCAGGTGTCGTTTCCTCACCTCCTGTTCAAGTGGGTTCGCACCACATAAGGTGAAGACTGTGGGGATAGGTTGGGGCATTGGAGCTGATTCATGAGTGGGTACTCTGACTAGCCTGACAATAAGGACCTTGAATTGCAGATTACCCTAGATTTTCAGGATGTGGGGAAACTAGTCATTTGATTATTTACTTATTCATGTGTGACCAATAGCACCCTACAAAAAGGTCTCAATTAACTTAGGCCATTCCCCCTTCAACCTCTAGCCAAGCTGTACTCCATACTAGATAACCTAAAAAGATACTGCCTCTAGGTATGCATATTGTATACTCCCCCCTCCCCCATATTTCATTAGATGGTACGCTCACAAAGGCAGGGCTCGCTCACCATTTTGTGTCTTGGAATGTGTTATTCATTTTGTGTCTTGCAATTTCTTGCAATTTGTTAAACATTTTATTTATCATGTTTCGTGTTTCACTGTAATTAACAAAGCAATTCTGTATTTTGCACTAGTGTCTATATTTGGTGTACATCATTGATGGTATTGTTATATACCCCATGTTTGTTTCTTAGTTTGTACAGCATTTCAGAATATGTTGTTGCTTTATAAATCAATAATAATAATAATAAAGTCTCCCTTAAAGAAAACCTGAACTGAACATTAAAAGTCAAATAAGCATACACAAGTCATACTTACCTTCCATGTAGTCTACTCCTCAGTGTCTTTCTCCTGTCCCGCGTCCTGTTTGTTCACTGTGATCAAGGGAATTTTCCGTCCTCCATTTTGAAAATGGCCATTACCCATAACCGCTTTCTGGTCAGCACACAGTTAAACTGTAACATCGCCCACTTGAGCCATAGGGAAACATGGACATTACCTGGTACATCAGTTTTCCTCTCAGCTGTAACTGACAGCAACTGATATTTTACTGACAGCAACTGATATATTTCAGATCTGACAAAATATTGTCAGAACTGGAAGGGATTATTGTCAGAAGAAAATGGTGAGCTTCTGAGAGGAACTGATGGCAAGGTAACTATGTAATGTTCATTTAAAGTTACCTCATGTGTTTATTTTAAATATTTTTACTCAGTACAGGTTCTCTTTAAGATAGGTATTATTAACCTGTACCTGTTAATCTGTACCTGTTACCAATGGGTTTTGGATAAGTGCATTTCTTAATAGGGCATTCTCAGGGTTTTTCTTATTTTAAAGGACCACTATTGTGAAAAATTGTAATATTTAAAATATATGTGAACACATACAAATAAGAGGTAAGTTTCCTCCAGAGTAAAATGAGCTATAAATTACTTTTCTCCTCTGTTGCTGTCACTTACAATAGTTAGTAGAAATCTGACAGGTTTTTTACTAGTCCATCTATTCTCAGGGAGATTCTCCCCGTCCAATGGTGCTGCAGCCCAATTTGATCCTTGGCTTCTTTTAGTCTGATAGTATATATTATATAGTTTATAGTTGTATTGAATTCTTCATGCACCATTCTCGTTGGTGGTCTGTAGACTTTGCGTAATATCTTCCTATCAAAAGCATCTGTTTTGCTTGCTAGGTTTTGAACAAGTATCTTTTTCACACCTGTAGGTAAGTGTCGTCCTGATTATGGTCTTGTACACCTGGATTTTGTTGTTCCTTTGAAAATCCTGTAAGTGAAAGATGTGCGATAGGGCAAAGTATGCTCCGTTGGCTTGAGTTCTTCTTCCATGGATTTCTGCTGTTTCACTTCCATCGCTGTCTAGGTTGACTCCCAGATATTAAAAATTTTACAGATTCTAGATTGTCACCTATTATTATGTTCTGTGGTGGTCATCTCTTAACTGTCTTGGAAATTGTGTCTTATCAGTGTTTATCATCAGGCCAACCTTTCTGGTCTGATAATTTATGTCGATATAGGTTTCTCTTACCATTGCCATTCTTCAGGCCATCATCTGTCATCTGTGTAAGCTATTATCTGTACAAATGCATTTATAAGAATATTTCTTGCATTTATTGTCATTTTTCGAATGACGTATTCTAGGGCCACAATAAACAGTGCCGGGGCCAGCCTGTCTCCTTGTTTTAGACCTTGCATGATTTTGAAAGGGTCCGTCAGTTGTTTTTCGATTCATACGTATGCTTGTGTGTCCTTCATTGTGATTTTTTATAATTTTGTCAGTTTATTGGGAATGTCAAACGCCCTTAATATTTCATATAATGTTTGTTGTAATAGTCCTATGCCTGCCGAAAATCTACAAACATTTGATAAACATTAATATCATATTCCCTTGCTTTCGTAAGAAGCTCTTTGACACTAAAAAGTTGGTCTATTGTGGACCTGCTTGGTCTAAATCCTGCCTGGTATTACGGGATAATGCTTTCTGTTTTTTTTAGTAGTCTTTGGTTTAAGATATATGTAAATATTTTATAAGCTGTACATAAGAGAGATATCCACCAATAGTTTTTACACTGTAGTTTGTCTCTCTTTTTGTGACATATGATTTTGGACATATGATACATTTCTTCTGGCAAAATCTCATCTGTCCACACCTTAACTATTAACTCAGAGATATCTTTTCATTCCGGCACCTCCTTGTTTATAAAGCTCATATAATCAAAAGCAGGTACTTTGTTATTTTGTCAGTGCCTTAATAGTGGGAGATTCTCAGTATTTAATTTAATTTATTCTTTACAAAAGCACTACCTGCAAAGTATCTATACAAAGATGCAGGCCATCCCTCCTACCTGTTTGCCCACTATTCTGGCAGCTGGACTAAGCAACTGCCGTTCACTAAGTACTTTTGAAAATAAATAAAACCCAGAGAATCCCCATGAGAAGATACGCTAGTCCAAGACCTGTTAAGCTGAGTACACACGTACGAGAACGATCGTTTGAAAAAGAACGATAACGACAATTGGACCGGTTATCGTGCGTTCCAAATTTCCCAACGATCGTTTTTTTGGACGATAATGACCATTATCGTTCAATCTGACCGATCCAACCCGGCGGATTTTTTCGAAAGATAATCGTTCAATCGTTGCAGTGTGTACAAAGATCGTCCGATAATGATTATCTGTGGAGTAGTACGCATGTTTTTATTGCCTGTCATAATGTCACTTCCGTTTGCACACGCATTTTTTTATCGTTCGTTGTTCAGTACTTTATACTTATATCGTTCACGTGTGTCCACAATCGTTCATTATGAACGATCTTTTCGGTCTAATTTGAATATCGTGTAAACGTCACGAATCGTTCGTAACGAACGATCTTTATCGGACGTGGATACGAACCTTTAGTTCTGTCAGATTTCTACTACCTACTGTAAATGACAGCAACATTGGAAATAAGTAATTTATAGCACATTTTACTCTGGGAGAATTGTACTTTTTATTCATGTTTTTTCATGTATTTAAACATTTTCGCAATAGTGTTCCTTTAAAGGATACCCAAAGTGACATGTGACATGATTAGATAGACATGTGTATGTACAGTGGCTAGCACACAAATAACTATGCAGTGTTCCTTTTTTCTTTCTCTGTCTGAAAGCATTAAATATCAGGTATGTAAGTGGCTGACTCGGTCCTGACTCAGACAGGAAGTGACTACAGTGTGACCCTCACTGATAAGAAATTCCCTGTTTAACCTCTTTTCTTGCTCTCAGAAGCCATTTTCTGCTAGGAAAGTGTTTTATCACACTGTGTGATCACACTGTAGTCACTTCCTGTCTTAGTCAGGACTGAGTCAGCCGCTTACATACCTGATATTTAACTCTTTCAGGCAGAGAAAGAAAAAAAGGAATACAGCATAGTTATTTGAGTGATAGGCACTGTACATACCCATGTCTATCTCATCATGTCACGTGTCACTTCGGGTATCCTTTAAAAAGCACTCCTTGGGCTGCAGAGGCATGTCCTAACTGACAGAATAGTAGCACACACTCGATTAGGCATCTTTGTATAGCTCCTTGCCAGGGAGCACTTTTGAAAAGAGTAAAGGAAACCTTAGAACTTAAAGGGTACCTGAGATGGGGTATTATAAAGAAAATATACATACCTGGGGGTTCTTCTAGCCCTCTTTAGCTTATCACACTCACGCCACCCTCTTCTGCCTATCTATTCGCCCACAATTGGCCCCGGTGCGGGGCCAACTGCGCTTGCCTGCCGTGCTCACTCCCCTGTCTTGTTCTGCACCTGAGGAACTGGGGAGCATGCCTGGCTGAGCTGTACATGTGCCGACTGGCCCTGACTGGGGATTTTCTGGGGGCCAGTTGAGGGCGATCAGAGAGGCAGAAGAGAATGGCGTGGGAGCGATCAGGCCAGAGGGGGGCTTTAGGAAGCCCCAGGTATGTATTTTTTCTTTATAATCCCCTATATCAGGTACACTTTAAAGAATTTCACTTTGCAATCAGATCCCCGCCTTTAAAATAACCCCATTAATAAATATAATAAAAAAATAATAAAAAAAAGAAAACCTTTGATACTTTGCAAATTGGCCAATATTTATGGGAATTCCAGAAAATCCTACACAAAGATTATAAATATATACTTTATCATTGATAGTCTATTACCAAGAATAATTAAAATGTTGTGTAATTTATATTAAGAATAAACGCATTATCAATTTAGTAATTGCCAATATTTGTATTTTTAGGTTTATTAAAAACTACTGCTAAAATAGAATAAAAAGTTATAGTGTATTTTTTTTCTCTCTTTTCAGATGATCTGGATTGAAGAATTAATGTGGCAATTATTACAAAAGGTAAAGTACTCTATTTTGTTTCTCGAACAGTCTTCTCGTGTATTTTATCTATTTCACTTAAAGTCAATGGGAACGGTCAGTAAAAAAAAAAAAATAATCCAGATACTTACTTATGGTGAGGGAAGTCTGTGGGTCCTATAGAGCCTTCCCGCTCCTCTCCCGTTGCCCTCAGTGCAGTGCTATATTTGACTAATTTAGTCAAATACTGCTCGCTCTGCTGCAGAAGTAGGCTTCAGAAAGTCTTTGTGAGCCTGTGTGCTCCCGAAGACGGGCCGCTCCATACTCTGCACATGCGATCAACCACTTGCGTGTGTGCAGTATGGAGCCGCCTGTCTTAGGGAGGACTCTGCTCTCGAAGACTTCCGAAGTCCCCCACAAAAGGGGATTTCAAACACGGGAGCGAGCGCTGCACCGAGGGCACCAGGAGAGGAGAGGAGAGGGAAGGCACATTAGGACCCAGAGCCTTCCCTCTCCTTATGTAAGCATCTGCCTTTTTTTTAATTCACGACTCTCAATGACTTTAAGGTTAAGGCATATTGGCAGATTTTTTTTTCTACCAATTTTGCTTGATTACTAAACTACAGAAAAGTACATCTTAAAAAAGCAATTTTATTTTTAAAATTATACATGTTTGAATATAACTGTGGGGAACCTCAATGTCTTACCCTCCCTTCCTTCTGATATAGAGACTGCCCCTCGAGTTGCTGATAATGATGCCACATGGTACGACGGGCGACCCTTTGCTTTGGGGATTTCCACAAGGAAGAATGCTAACAATTGGGCCCCATCAGTTTGATTGGGGGGACCCATGATTTGTAGTTATGTCCCTGTATGTATCCTTATTTATGCTGTTAGAAAGTTTAGAAAAAATTAAGATTATGGGGAGGGAGGGGTCAAATAGGTTTGGAGTAATTTTAGGATTATGATAGGGCTAGATCAGGATAGTCTGGGTTAGGGGGTAAATTATTAGGTTAGGGAAACTGGTGAAATAGGACATAACTACTGTAATAGTAACACCCTCCCTCCTGCCTAACGCTGATCAGCATCGGTCGGGTGGCAGGACCGCCTAACGCCGAAAGGCATCAGGTTCTAGGGCAGGGTTTTGCTGGGGATCATGCACACCAATGCACGTGCGTCCACGCTTGGATGATGGAGAGTTTACCAGTGGCGATCACCACCCAGGGGACCATTTGACACCGAAACCGCCATCTATTTACATTGTACAGCGCTGCGATCTATTGCAGCACTGTACAGCTCTGTCGCTGGGCTGTCCTCAGGGGAGGCACACAATGTGATCCCTCTCGTAGGCCGATGCCTATGATAGAGATCACGGTGATTGGATCTCTGGGGAGGGAGGGGAAAATATGAAAATAATTTAAAAAATAACACCTTTTATTTAAAAAAAATGCACTTATGAAAAAAAAAAATGGTGCAGCAATCAGATGACACCAACAGAAAGCTGTGTTGGTGGCAAGAAAGAAAAGGGGGGGGGGGGATTTATCTGTGTCCTCCATTGTATGGCTCTGTAGATAGCTGTTAAAGCTGCAGAGCCCTAAAGTGTAAAAAAATCACTGGGTCACTAGGGAGGTGTAAGCCTGTGGTCCTTAAGTGGTTAATCATAGCTTTATGGTGTTGAGCAGAGTTAGCCTTAGATAAAAAATTAGGGTTAGATTTTACTGTGTGAAAGAAAGTGTTGGGGCCAGGCACAAGATTAAATGTTAGGTTTTAGGGAAGGGTTACTATCTCTGGAAAGGTACTCCTTTATCTCGGTCATGGCATATTCAAAGATATATTCTTTTTTCAGAAAATATCTTCACTTCTGCAGTGTAATTTATTTTTTTTATTTCTAAGTGAGTGTAAGAGCTTTCTAGACATTTTTATAAGTACTGTCAAGTAATTTCAGCCAACGGTCAATATGATTGGAACTGTTATGCATATGTTTATTGTTTAAGTGTACCCTTAGGATATGTTGATGGGCAGCACATTGGAGTAGTGGATAGCTTTCTTGTCTTTCAGCGCTGAATCCCTGGTTCAAGTCCCAGCCAGGGCCCTATCTGCATGGAATTTGTATATTCTTCCCATGTCTCATGGTTTTCCTCTGGGCACTCCCACATCCTAAAACACAGTTTTGACAAATCGGAGGCCACCTCCTCTATTTAGGGATAGTTGTGTTTCACCCCTTAATTTTATTTTTCTAATATAAATTTGCACCTAGTCATGCTCAATATGTGTCAGTTCTCTTTGATTGATTTCATAAAAATAGCTAGAATCCTCCTTCATTCACTAAATGGGAAGGCATTACTGTGATGGCATGATGAAGCAATTCCTAGAACAGAAAATGGTACGTGGTTTAAGCTACCTTGTTTTTCTTTGGTTGTTGTTAGCATTAGTTGCAGGAGATGGAGAAGGTTAGCGTTAAGTGCTATATACAGGATGAGTTTAGGTTTCAGACTAGACTAGGGGTGGCATGGGGGCTATGATGGTCACACATAGAAGATGAACTTGCAATAGGTTTGCTCTACTTTACCCACTATTCTACCCCAAAATATGTGGCATCAAATTCGGACTCATTCTAAATAAGCACATACACCTCTAACCTCTGATAAAGCTTTAGCATACACAATTTGTGGGATATAGCCAGGACTTAATGGGAACCCAAGGTGAGAGGTATATGGAAGCTGCCAAATTTATTTCCTTTTAAACAATACCAGTTGCCCTGCAGTCCTCCTGAACCTGTGTCTCTAATACTTACGCAGCAGATCAGGTACTCTGACTCAGCTTTTATTGGATCAGCCATATGCTTGTTCCAGGGTTTTGACTCAGGGTTTTGAAGATCAACAAGACAGCCAGGTAACTGGCATGGTTTACAAGTAAATAAATATGACAGCCTCCCTATCCCTCTCACCTTGGTTCCCTTTAAAATATCTAGGAAACATCTAATTAGGTTTCCCTTATGCCAACACATTTTACTTTCCATTTGCCAAGTATTTTCTTAATACTCTGAAGAAAAAGTGTTATATGGCCACCAGTCAAACTGTCGCAGGGTGAGCCGGATCAACCTGTTGCCTCTGAAATATTGGCGGCATTAAATACTATTCCCCTTCTGAGCCGTAGTAACTTGGAGGGAGAAGTAATTTGGGGTCCAGCTATTGCCGGCACCTAAATTTACATTTAAAATCCTGCTGTGCAGCCATAGACATATTAACATTGCACCTATGGCGGTGCACAGGTCAGGCACAGCATGGGGAAGAGTGCCTGCCTGAGTGACCTCCTTCGGCAGGTCTGCTCTCAGAGAGTGTGAAATTTGCTCTGCTTTTTCAAATACTTTAGTGCAAGGAAAAAATAAATACAAGTTTATGACTATATTTTTTTCAGCTGTCTACTTAGGCTGAAAAGCTGCTGGCAAGCCTGAAAAATAAAAATATTTTCTGACCTGCCAGCACCTGCCAGCACCTACGAGGTACTTACATTTGAAAGATGGACCTTCTTCTCTGAATGAAAGCTTCCCGGAAACTCCTAGGCTTAAATGGATGGAAATTTTGCATCACTAAAGGGAAGATGAGCTTAGTCATAGGCTTTTCTCTAGGCATATGGAGGAATGTGAAGAAGATAAGTGCACTTATCTTCTCAGTCCATTTTTTTCTTTACCAAGTACAGCATGGTTCTGTAATGTAGGATTTAATGAATTTTATATGTATTACACAACCATCTCATTCAGGAAAAGGTTACCAGGATAAACAATATAGCCAATATATCCACTTACTATCATTTTGTATTATATTAAAGCTTCTACTAGGTTTCCAAGTTAAAAAAAAATGTTTTATATATATAGATAGATAGATAGATAGATAGATAGATAGATAGATATACCTTTTTTTTAAGGAATATTAATTACATTGTTGGAATGTGATATGCCTTTGCCTTATTGCACAGTATGTGGTAGAATGTTGGATGAAGGTTGTGTATGGCAGTAGAATGCATTGAATTGTCACAATGCATAGATTATCATTTTAGGCTTTGAAAAATCTTTACTATATGCACATCAGGCTAGTTTCTGCATTTTTTAAGTACATTGATCATAATTGTAGCAATATTTACCTCTGTAACCTTCCTCCAGATTCATGCTTACCTGAAGCTTTACTTTCCAATCACTCACTTTGTTTTAAGTAATTTCTCCACCTGTTTCTAAAATATTGTTTTTACTTTCATCCTGCTGAGTTCCCCATTTCCTGACAGCTGTTAGAGTTAAACTGAACTAAGAACTTCCTCTCTGCTCTAAAACATAAGCAACAGCATAATAACCTTTACAGAAAAAAATCCTTGTTACAGCTTATAGAGCTCCTTCAGAGATTCTGCAGTGTAGTTACTTCTTGGTTTGCTGGGAGCACAGAAAGGGTTAAACTCAGTTGTTTACATATTCGCTCTCAACATTGGAGACAGCTGGGAGCTCAAATTACACGGGCTCTTTACTTGCTGAGAAGGGCAAATTAGACGGGATGTTCTCTATAAACACATGCAGGGTGGACACGGGATGAATTTCTCTGTGTTCTCCTTATCTGCTGTGCAAGAGTTCAGGTCTGCTTTAGCATACTGCAACCTCCTATTGTTGTTATATACATTTGCTTTTCAAACTCCTGGCTTACCTCTGAACTTCTCTATGACAATTAATTGATGGTCTTATGCCCTTCCTCTTCCCTCACCTTTTAGAAACAAGCTACCTTCAATTTCCACTCTTTCCAGTTTCTTTCCTCTCCTCCAACTACTTTCTTATGGCGATATCTTCTCAAATTTATGTCCTCTCCGCCTTTCATCATTCTTTCTACACCCTCAGTCCATTCCTAAAATGCCATTACCTTTACCTTACTCTCTCACATCTCCTAACACAACCTCAGAAATGTTATCAGTACTACCAGTTTACATATCCTTCCTAGTCTCATAACTGTAGAATGGTTACTTAGTATGCATCAGTGATGCTCGGATACCCCTTTTTATTATTCGAGTTTGGTTGAATTCGAATAGTAAATTATTCGAATTCAGTCGAATATTCGAGTCGAATATTTTTTACTATTCGATTCGACCTCGGACTTCGAGCTCACGATTCGAGTCGGTATTCGAGCTCATTATTCGAGCTGACTATTCGAATTGGCCTTAAATAGCTTCCAACACTTGTTTTGATGGTGAATGATGCAAGAAACATCTTTTTTTCCAAGTAACAACAGCAAGCGATTATGTGGGGATGTTCCTTTAAAAAAAAAAAAAAGGTGGAAAGAGAAGAGAAGTTGTGTCCAAAATTCTGTTCAGTAGTGTATATACTTCTTCTTCTTCTTCTTCTTCTTTATCTTCTATATCTTCTTCTTCTTTATCTTCTATATCTTCTTCTTCTTCTTCTTCTTCTATATCTTCTTCTTCTTCTATATCTTCTTCTTCTATATCTTCTTCTTCTATATCTTCTTCTTCTTCTTCATCTTCATCTTCATCTTCTTCTTCATCTTCTTCATCTTCTTCATCTTCTTCATCTTCTTCATCTTCTTCTTCTTCTTCTTCTTCTTCTTCATCTTCATCTTCATCTTCATCTTCTTCTTCATCTTTTTCATCTTCTTTTTCATCTTCTTTTTCATCTTCTTTTTCATCTTCTTCTTCTTCATCTTCTTCTTCTATATCTTCTTTTTCTATATCTTCTTTTTCTATATCCTCTTCTTATTATTATTTTTCTATTTCGTCTTCTTCTTTTTCTATATCTTCTTCTTCTTCTCCTTCTTCTTCTTCTTCTTTTTCTATATCTTCTTCTTCTTCTATATCGTCTTCTTCTTCACTTATTTCTCTTTTATATATTTTTTTTAAAGAAATGCAGCTATTTTTGAGCGAAATAAATAGCTGGTGGCGCACGCATGTTGGAAGCGCCATTGTATGTGCTCCCTGGCAGTGGAAACACACAGACAGCAGGAGGTAAATTCAGCAGCAGCAGCAGGAGGAGGAGGATATTTGTGTGGCAGAAGGCAGTCAATGAGGCAAGCAGCGAGACATAATAGGCGGTGGTACCAGGCCGTAAATACACAGCATGAGGTTCCAGACAGCGGTCGTGAAGCCCACATCATGTCCAATACACAACTGGGACAACACAGTTTTCAACCCGGACACCTCTAAAAATAATATCACAAAGTATTAATAAAAAGTATATATATATATTTTGTTTTTTTAAAGAAATGCAGCTATTTTTGAGCGTAACAAATAGCTGGTGGCGCATGGTGGAAGCGCCATTGTATGTGCTCCCTGGCAGTGGAAACACACAGACAGCAGGAGGTAAATTCAGCAGCAGGAGGAGGATGAGTGTGTGGCAGCAGGCAGTCAATGAGGCAGGCAGCGTGACATAATAACCCTGGTACCTAGCGGTGATACCAGGGCTGTAAATAAACACAACAGGAGGTCTCAGACAGCGGTCGTGCAGCCCACATCGTGTCCAATACACAACTGGGACAACACAGTTTTCAACCCGGGCACCTCAGAAAAATTTAAACTTTTGTTTAAATTTAATTTAATTTTTTTTTTCAGCAAATTACACAGATTAGCTATTGTTGGACATAATAGCTGGTGCCAGAGTGGCAGCAGAAGGTAATTCTGTGTACCCTGGCAGTGGGAAACACAGACAGACAGCAGCAGCAGCAGCAGCAGCAGGAGGAATGGAGGAGTAATGAGAGTAGCTATTGTTGGACGTAATAGCTGGTGGCAGAGTGGCAGCAGAAGGTAAAATCTGTGTACCCTGGCAGTGGGAAACACAGACAGGCAGCAGCAGCAGCAGGAGGAATGGAGGAGTAGTGTGAGTGTGGCAGCAGGTAGGTAGGCAGCGTGACATAATAGCCCTGATACCTAGCGTTGATACCAGGGCTGTAAATAAACACAACAGGAGGTCCCAGACAGCGGTCGTGCAGCCCACATCGTGTCCAATACACAACTGGGACAACACAGTTTTCAACCCGGGCACCTCAGAAAAATTAAACCTTTTTTTTTTTTTTAATGGTTTACTTTTTTTTTTTTTACAGCAAATTACACAGATATAGCTATTGTTTGACGTAATAGCTGGTGGCAGAGTGGCAGCAGAAGGTAAAATCTGTGTACCCTTGGCAGTGGGAAACACAGACAGGCAGCAGCAGCAGCAGGAGGAATGGAGGAGTAGTGTGAGTGTGGCAGCAGGTAGGTAGGCAGCGTGACATAATAGCCCTGGTACCTAGCGTTGATACCAGGGCTGTAAATAAACACAACAGGAGGTCCCAGACAGCGGTCGTGCAGCCCACATCGTGTCCAATACACAACTGGGACAACACAGTTTTCAACCCAGGCACCTCAGAAAAATTAAACCTTTTTTTTTTTTTTTTTTTTTTTTTATGGTTTATTTTCTTTTACAGCAAATTACACAGATATAGCTATTGTTTGACGTAATAGCTGGTGGCAGAGTGGCAGCAGAAGGTAAATCTGTGTACCCTGGCAGTGGGAAACAGACAGACAGCAGAAGGGCAGTACACAGCAGCCCACTGTAGATGTAAAATGTGTGGCTGCAGGTGACGTAATAGTCAAAGTGAACCAGGCTGGCTTAGTGAGCAGGAGCCAGGAGGTGGTAAAGGGTGGTAAGGCACATTAACGATGGTTCTTCCGGCAGCCAGTTCATGTCCCCCTCTCGCCGACAACAGGGGCCAGGAACTCGCCTTCCACCCACGCCTGGTTCATCTTGAGAAACGTCAGTCTGTCCACAGACTTGTGAGACAGACGTGAGGGTTCCTCGGTGACCACGCCACCAGCTGCACTGAAGCAGCGCTCGGACAGCATGCTGGAAGGGGGGCAGGACAGCACTTCCAGGGCGTACTGCGCCAGCTCGCTCCAGATCTCCAGGCGCTTGACCCAATACTCCATGGGATCAACAGGGGCATCGCTGTCAAGCCCGCTGTAGGACCCCATGTAGTCAGCCACCATGCGGGTCAGGCGCTGGCTGTGACCGGAGGAGGATGCTGCTGCATGCACCTCCTCTCTAGTCACTGCTGCCGGAGCCTCTACAGTCCTGTAGAGCTCGTTGCTGAGAGACAGCAGGTCTGTGGGGCGCTTGCTGCTGGATGCAGGCACCTGCTGCTGCCTCTGTGCTGGCTGGACAGTGGGGGTGGAAGGCTGGGGGAAGGCTTCCTCCAAGCGCTCAACAAGGGCCTGCTGCAAGCTCCTTATTTGTTGCGCTGGGTCTCCTCCTGCAGGCGGCAGGAACTGGCTCAACTTCCCCTTGAGGCATGGGTCCAACATCATGCTGATCCAGATGTCCTCTCTCTGCTTCATCTGGATCACCCTGGGGTCCTTGCGCAGGCACGTCAGCATGTGCGCTGCCATTGGGAAGAGGCGGGCCACGTGTGCTGGCACATCGATGGCAGTGCTGTCCTCATCCTCCTCCTCTGCCGCCTCATCCTCTCTCCACCCCCGCACCAACTCAGCTGCGCTGTGCTGATCCCCCTCATCAGCAGCAAGGTCAGGGACCTCCACCAAGTCCTCCTCCCCCTCAGAGGTGGACTGTGCAGCTGCTTGCCGCTCCTGCTGGTCCAAGGCTGCCGCTCCCTGTTCCAGCAAAGCATCGAGGGCCCTGTTCAGCAGACAAACCAGGGGCACCCACTCGCAGACCATAGCATGGTCCCTGCTCACCATGTTAGTGGCCTGCAGAAAGGGAGCCAGCACTAAGCACACCAGCTGCATGTGCCTCCAGTCATCATCGGGGACGATGGACGGGATGTTGCTGGTCTTGTCCCTTCTCTGAGCAGCGGAAACAGTGGCCAGGGCAAGGTACTGGTTGACAGCGTGCTTCTGTTCAACCAGACGCTCCAACATCGCCAGGGTGGAGTTCCAGCGAGTTGGAAAGTCAAGGATCAGCTGATGGCGTGGCAGCTCCAGTTCCTTTTGCACGTCTTCCAGGCTCGCACAGGCTGCAGCCGAGCGCCGGAAGTGACGCACAACGTTCCTTGCCGTTTCCAGCAGTTCGCCCATCATCTGGTAGGTGCGCAGGAACTTCTGCACCACCAGGTTCAGCACGTGGGCAAGACAGGGGATGTGGGTCAGGTTTCCCCTGTCAATTGCGGCAACCAGATTGGCCCCATTGTCGGCCACCACCTCTCCGACTCTGAGGCCTCTGGGGGTCAGTCAAATCCTCTCCTGCTCCTGGAGTTTGGCCAACACATGGGTTGCCGTCAGTTTGGTCTTCCCAAGGCTGACCAACTGCAGCAGTGCTTGGCAGTGGCGGGCCTTCACGCTGCTGCTGAGGCGGGGGGTTTGGCCAGGTGTGCTGGAGGATGGCAGAGGATCGGAGGAACCTGCTGCAGTTCCCCTGACCCTGCGGGGTGGCACCACCCACTGTGTTGCTGCTGCTGTGCCCGCTGCTGCTCTCCCATCCTCACCCCCTTCCACCAAGCTGACCCAGTGGACAGTGAAGGACAGGTAGCGGCCTGTCCCGAAGCGGCTGCTCCAGGAGTCCATGGTGACGTGGACCCTTTCACCAACCGCGTGCTCCAGCCCTCGCTCCACATTGGCCATCACAAAGCGGTGCAGTGCAGGAATGGCCTTGCGGGCGAAAAAGTGTCTGCTGGGGAGCTGCCAGTCTGGGGCTGCACAAGCAAGCAGCACACGCATGTCGCTCCCCTCCTGCACGAGCGTGTACGGCAGGAGTTGGGAGCACATGGCCCGTGCCAGCAAGCCGTTCAGCTGACGCACGCGACGGCTGCTGGGAGGCAGAGCCCTAACCACCCCCTGGAAGGACTCGCTCAAAAGGCTCTGGCGTGGCCTTTTGCTGGCACGGGAATCAGCGGACACAGCAGAGGAGGCCACTGAGGACTGGCTGCCAGAACAGGCCTCAGTGTCGGCGGCAGGAGTTGCAGAGGGGGGAGGAGCAGTGCGTTTCCGCACTCCTGCTGGTGCTGCTGGAGGAGCAGGAGGGCGGGTGGCTGCTTTTGCTGCTGCTGAAGGCTGTGCAGTGATGGGTGTGGTGCCACTGCCAGCACCAGATGCCTTCAGCCTCTGGAACTCCTCATGCTGGTGGAAATGTTTCGCAGCAAGGTGGTTGATGAGCGAGCTGGTGCTTAACTTTAAGGGGTCTGCACCTCTGCTCAACTTCCGCTGACAGTGGTTGCAAGTGGCGTACTTGCTGTACACTGTGGGCATGGTGAAAAATCGCCAGATTGGTGACAAAAACAACCCCCTACGGCCTGGAGCCGCTGCTGCCTGTCTCCCTGTGGTGGTTGGGGCGGGGGCTTGGGTGCGGCTGGTGGTGGTACTGGCAGATGCTGCTGCTGCTGCTGCTGAGCCTGAGACACCAGCAGGCTGTGGGACCTGCCTACTGCTGCCAATGCTTGCAATGATGCGCCTCCTTGCAAGGCCCACAAGCGCATCCTCCTCCTCCTCCTCAGAGCTGCTGATGACGACATCCCCTGGAGCTGGTGGCACCCAGTCTTTGTCTGTCACCGTGTCATCATCATCATCCCCCTCCTGAAACATGTCCTGCTGGGATGATGACCCCCCAAACTCCTCTCCTGATGCATGGATGGGCTGCTTGACTGTCGCCACAGTCTTGCTGTCCAATCCCTCCTCCCCCAAAGTGCCCATCAGCATCTCCTCCTCAAGATCGCCAACAACAGCAGACAATTGACTCATGATGCCTGGGGTCAAAAGACTGCTGAATGACAGGTCGGCGACTGACGGTGAACTGGCCTCCTCCCCAGGCCCTGCTGGGCGGCTGCTGCGAACAGGGGTGGTGGTGGTGATGGTGGTGAGGGTGGAGGCCTCGGATGCAGAGCTGATGGCGGGCTGCTCATCCTCAGTCATCAGTTGCACCACAGTGACTGCATCCTTTTCCTCAATGGGACGTTTCCGACCCGGCTGGAGGAAAATAGGAGCAGGTACTACACTCTGCTGCTGCTGCTGTGTCTCTGCAGCGTGAGTTGCAGATGCTCCTGCTGGGCGGCGCCCAAGGCGTCCACGGCCAGTGGCTAGAGGCGGAATGTTAGCCACTGACGCAGCTGCTGCGGAACTGTGCATGGTGGAGCGGCCGCGGCTTGCCACAATGCTGCTCCCTCTCCTCCTGATTCCCTTGCTGCCCTTCCCCTTGCCCAAACCGCGCTGGCTGCCACTTCCAGACATCTTTGATGTTTTGGGCGTAAACAAAAAAGTTTTTTAAAAGGGCGGGTGAAAAAGTGGGGTACTTTAATGGAGTGGGTTGGTGGGTGAGGTGACACTAATCACTAAGTGATTAGATCGCTAAGTGATTACTAGTACAGTACTAATACAAAATACAATAATTCAGTAATCAGTATAAGTGTGAACAGTGAACAGTGAGTGTGTCCCCTAGTACACTAACTAGAAAATACAATAATCAGTAGTAATCAGATTAAGTAGAAGGAAATAGTGTGTGTGTGTACTGAGTGCACGCACACACACACGCAGGAGCTAGCCTATGAACAGTGACTGAGTGTCCCTAGTAGTAAGTAGTAAGTAAGTGTACAACTAGAAATTACAATAATCAGTAGTAATCAGAAGGAAATAGAGTGTGTGTACTGACAGTGCACGCACACACACACAGGAGCTAGCCTATGAACAGTGACTGAGTGTCCCTAGTAGTAAGTAGTTAGTAAGTACAACTAGAAATTACAATAATCAATAGTAATCAGAAGGAAATAGTGTGTGTACTGCATGCACACACGCAGGAGCTATGAACAAACAGTAACAGTGAGTGTCCTAGTACAGTTACTACAAAATACAATCACTCAGTAGTAAAGGACAGCAGAAACACTGGTATAATAAACTAACAGAGGACAGGAGGACAGCTGCCCACACAGGCAAGGCCCTGAGGCCTAAAGCAGTGTAAGCTTGCCTGCAGCAGCTGTGTCTGTCTCTATGTAACACACAAGCTACTAACTAAAATACAATGTCTATCTAACTAACAACAATATAGGTGTATATAGGAGGTGTATGTGAGCAAAAACGCTAGGTAGTTGACCACAATAAAGCTCTTGCTAAGCCAAAGCACAAAGGAGCAGATCTCTCTCTGTACAAAGTCAGGCAAGGACGGAAAAATGGAACATGGCGGCCGCTATTTATAGGGTAGGGGCTGGCCAGGGTCCCCCTCTGTGATTGGCTGCCGTCAGAGGGCCTGGGAGCCCTCTGATTGGCTCTAAGGACATCAATCTGGGCTATGACGCTATTCGAGCTCGGTATTCGAGCTCGAATAGCGCTGTTTGCTCGAATAGCGCGAATAGTGAATGGGCTATTCAAATTAACTCGAATAGCCCATTCGAATAGCTGCAGCTATTTGAGCTCGGTATTCGAGCTCGAATAGCTGAAAAAGAGCTCGAATATTCGAGCTACTCGAATATTCGAGCTCTGCTGAGCACCACTGCTATGCATCTACATTTCAAGTTTTTCTAACATGCTGTATCATACTGACACACTTATAACTGCTCTGGAACTACATGTATGTTCACCTGCAATAACTTTCTAATATTGTTGATAATAGAGGGTGTAGTACCAGTGGAGTCCGAGGACCTTCCAAAGGAGACAAAAAACAAGACGGGGACACCAGGAGCCCCTGACAGTGTAGTACGTTGAGGGTATGGGACACTCAACAACCGTATATGCAGAATACTCACAAGAATAGGTTGCAAGACCAGCAAACGCAGTGTAACGGCTGGTGAGGAAAGTCCGTCCTCACTTGGGTTCTTTGGTCTTCGTCAATGTAGGTCACTCTTCAGGAAAAGAAAAAGGGGTGTTAGGGTTCGGGGAAACCAACATACATGGCCAACACCCCGAGTAGAGGAGGTTGGTGTGGGATGTATTACTGGGAGGGAGGAGGCGCCCCAAGATGTGATGCGTGAAATTGATAATGTAAGCTGGATAAAACATACATAAATAGGCTTATCTCTAAAAGAAGGGGGTAGCCCCCCAAAAATAATATTTTTAAAGCAGCAGGATTAGCCATACTAGACATGCAATCTGTCTCTGTTGCCTTGGCACCTCTCCTCAAACAACCATTCACTGACCCTGACTCAGCAGCTGCACACTATCACTGCTCAATCACGCAAGTCATGGATGAAATCGCACCCCTCACCAATGTCCGCCCACACCGTGTCAGTCGCCAACCCTGGCTGACCAAAGCTACTAAACAGCTAAAGGGGTGCTCTAGGGTAGCTGAACACCGTTGGAGAAAAACTAATACTAATGAGGATTTCATTACTTACAAAAAAGAGTTGAACAAGTTTAAAACCGCTCAATCTTCTGCAAAACAATCATACTTCTCCTCACTCATATCCTCCCACTTGCACAATCCAAAGCGCCTGTTCAGTACTTTCAACTCCCTTCTCCGTCCACCCCTCCTCCTCCTTCTTCATGCTTATCAGCTGAAGAATTTGCAACATACTTTACAGATAAAATCCGTAGTGTATTTTTCACGCAGACATCAAACTCCACCTCAACTCCTCTTGTTGACTGCTCTCTTACCAGTTTCTCTCCACTCTCCGAACATTCGCTCTCTTCCCTTATCTCCAAATCCCATCTAACCACCTGTTCGTTGGATCCTATCCCATCACATCTCATTCCACAGCTATCCACGTCCCTTATCCCTGCCCTAACATCGCTGTTTAACCTATCCCTCTCCACCGGAATTTTTCCATCCTCACTCAAGAGGGCTGTTGTAACACCACTACTTAAAAAACCATCTCTAGACCCCTCCGAACTTGCGAACTACCGCCCAGTGTCACTTCTTCCATTTGCATCTAAATTACTTGAACGCCACATTCATGCTGAACTAAGTCAGTATTTATCTGCAAATTCCTTGCTTGATCAGTTCCAATCTGGCTTCCGGCCAAACCACTCCACAGAAACAGCCCTCACCAAAGTAGCTAATGATCTCCTCACAGCTAAATGCAAAGGACATTATTCCATACTCATCCTTCTAGATCTGTCATCAGCATTCGATACTGTCGACCACACTCTACTCCTACAGATCCTTTCATCTATAGGAATAAAGGACCTTTCTCTCTCCTGGATATCTTCCTACCTCTCTGGAAGGTCTTTCACGGTTTCTTATTCAGATCAGGCCTCCTCTTCACATCCTCTGTCTGTAGGTGTACCTCAAGGCTCTGTCCTCGGTCCCCTCCTCTTCTCCATCTACATGCACGGTCTTGGTAACTTAATCAGCTGATTTGGTTTCCAATACCACCTATATGCAGACGATACACAACTGTACCTCTCGGCCCCAGACCTTAACTCCCTCCTCACACGGGTTCCCGACTGCCTGGCCGCTATTTCCTCTTTCATGTCCTCTTGCTTCTTAAAACTTAATATGAATAAAACTGAACTAATAGTCTTTCCACCATCCCTGTCCACCCCTTTGCCTGATATTACAATAAATGTTAACAACACGTCTATAACATCAGATCCCATAGCGCGGTGCTTGGGGGTAATATTTGATTCTTCTGTCTCATTTACTCCTCACATTAACTCCCTAACCAGCTCCTGCCATTTCCAACTGAAAAACATAGCACGTATCCGACCTTTTCTCTCCCATGACACAACCAAAATGTTAGTACATGCTCTTATTATATCTCGATTGGACTATTGCAATATATTGCTTGGTGGACTTCCAACTAACCGACTAACATCGCTCAATTCTGTACTGAACTCTGCTGCTCGACTCATTCATCTCTCCTCTCGCTCTTCCTCTGCTGACCCTCTCTGTCAAGCTCTTCACTGGCTACCAATTAATGAGAGGATTCAGTTCAAACTCTTAACCCTAACCTACAAAGCTCTCCACAATCTCTCTCCCCTGTACATCTCCTCACTAGTCTCCAGATACCAACCCAACCGCAATCTCAGATCTGCACACGAGCTTCTTCTATCCTCTTCTACAATTACCTCCTCACATTCTCGTGTACAAGACTTCTCACGTGGCTCACCCCTCCTCTGGAATGCCCTTCCACAACACATTCGCCACTCTCCCACCTTTGAAATTTTTAAACGCTCCTTCAAAACCCACCTTTTTCTGACAAGCATATTCTCTAGCTTAGGCCATGCACCAACTAAATAACCTAATTGCGCACTGCCTGTACATATACTGTATACATCCCCACCTCTTGTTTCCACCCTATTCCTTTAGATTGTAAGCTCGCAACGGCAGGGCTCTCATCCTTTTGTGTCATGGACTGTTATTAATTTAATTGCTTGCACACTGTTAGACATTTATACATTTTAGCCATCATGTTAAATCAAATTGTAATCAGCAGTGCTGTATTTTGTATCAGTGTTCATATTTGATGTATATCATTGTCTGTATGATTATGTATCCCTTGTTTGTTTTCTTACATTGTACAGCGCCACGGAATATGTTGGCGCTTTATAAATAATAATAATACTATGCCAGGAAAAAAAACCACATATATAGGTAGATAAATACTTGATCTACTTACATAACACACTTATTGTACTGTCCACGTTTTGATTTCAGTGAATTTTATATAGTAAATGAAGACATTTCTGTTCCTGGTGGGGGTCATGTCTTTTTGTCCACAGCTGAGGCTAAATACTGATGTCATTCTTCCCTTAAAGGGACTCTGAGCAGTGCAGAAAGTATGGAAAGATGCATACCATGTTGAAGCTCTCTTTCTCCTCTTTCCAACGATATATAAACCACCACCCTACGCCTTTTAGTTTTCGTTATTTTCGCTCCATTCAGCTGCTGACTTTGGGGAAAAATCATCCTGTGTAGTACAAGCAACTATGGAAAGATGCATACCATTTTGAAGCCATCTTTCTCCTCTTTCCAACGACAAATAAACTGCAACCCTACGTCTTTTAGTTTTCGATATTTTCATGATCGAAATGGCGGCGGCAAGTGAGCAGGGGATCAGGTTTCAGATAAGCAGCCAGGCAGAGAAATTAATTGAAGAGGAGGAATATATTATAGATAAAAAGAACCCCCCGCATGCAACTGTTTGGCACTGACTACTAAAGGCCCAGTGCTCTTAAAATATGTGATAACTCCAAATCATAACAGCAGAAAAACTTTTTAAAAGTTTCGAATGCTGGATTAGCATCTTTATCACTTAATACACTCAGACCAGTTGCAGTTGAAATTTGATTTTTATGGTGACAATCCTGCTTTAATAGAAACCAGACACTTGAATGATCAGTCAGTAGTCATTAGCCTCATGACCACAGTGCCTGAAATGTAGAGAAAACATGTAAAAACATATTAGGAAAACATCTGCATTTTTATATTATCTCTCGCTCTCTTTCTACACAATGCCACCATATTTCCAGTTAATCTTGTTCACCGTTAACATGTCTCATTATCGTTTCTTATTTTTGTTTGTTATATTTTCGCGGTACATCATAAATACAACATAAGCTCGCAGACTGATAGTAGGATAAATTCATTCCACGTGAATATTTTTTTCTTAATGATATTTATGATATTCCTGGCTTTCAGCTGCGTTTCTACAATGAATAATCGGTCATCTGGAACTGCTTTTAATAAAGTACTGTACATTCAATAATTTGCCCATCCAGAACTTTGTACATTTTGAATACAAAAAAAAAATAGTTTGGTCACAGTTAATTTTTTTCTGTACATTTTTTTTTAATTTATTTTTTTCTTCTCAGTCACTTTTGCAGCTCTGGATAAATATAACAGGCTAAATGTGGACTATTGTTATATAAATATTACTATTCTGAACATGGAAGCAGTGATTCATTTTACATTATTCATAGAACTGCCGATGCTCAGTCTTGCAGTTTTTTTTTCTTTAACAGAACAGTTTCAAGGTTATAAAATCAACCAAATTGTTCAGACCTGCTTAGAAATAATTTGCAAGGTATCCATTTCTTTTTTTGGGAGATATTGTCTACCGTTTATTATGTCTCGAGACTGCTGGAAGTTGGCTAGACTGTACAGCCAGGAAGATTCTGCCCCTGTGCTCCACCAAAATAAGCCATTGCTTCTATTCTCCTTGCATACACTTATCTTTATCCGTTCATATGCCTTTCTGCACCCTGAAATTCCTGATATACAAAGAGACAAATACCCACTTTTGTAACAACACTTAAAGAACCTGATGCAACCAGTGATTATTGTAATCAGCTAATTACGATTATGCGAAATTACAAGTAACTAGTCACAATTATGTCTGAGTCAGTGCTGTCCAACTCCGCGGGCATGGAGGGCCGTTTTTTTTTCAGGCCACATGGTGGAGGGCCGGCAGACCCCCCCCCCCCCCAACCCCTCCCCAGGTAAAAAAAAAATCTACCAGCAGTTTCCCCACAAAATGCAATCAGATTGGGAGCAGACTTCCCCACAAAATGCAATCAGATTGGGAGCAGATTTCCCCACAAAATGCAATTAGATTGGCTGCAGATTTCCCCACAAAACGCAATCAGATTGGCTGCAGATTTACCCACAAAACGCATTCAGGTTGGCTGCAGATTTACCCACAAAATGCCGTCAGATTGGCTGCAGATTTACCAACAAAATGCCGTCAGATTGGCTGCAGATTTACCCAAAAAATGCCATCAGATTGGCTGCAGATTTACCCACAAAATGCCGTCAGATTGGCTGCAGATTTACCCACAAAATGCCGTCAGATTGGCTGCAGATTTACCCATAAAATGCCATCAGATTGGCTGCAGATTTACCCACAAAATGCCGTCAGATTGGCTGCAGATTTACCCACAAAATGCCGTCAGATTGGCTGCAGATTTACACAAAAAATGCCGTCAGATTGGCTGCAGATTTACCCATAAAATGCCATCAGATTGGGAGCAGATTTTCCCACAAAATGCAATCAGATTGGGGCAGATTTCCCTACAAAATGCAATCAGATTGGCTGCAGATTTCCCCACAAAACGCAATCAGATTGGCTGCAGATTTACCCACAAAACGCATTCAGATTGGCTGCAGATTTACTCACAAAACACATTTAAATTGGCTGCAGATTTACCCACAAAATGCCGTCGGATTGGCTGCAGATTTACCCACAAAATGCCGTCGGATTGGCTGCAGATTTACCCACAAAATGCCGTCAGATTGGATGCAGATCTACCCACAAAATGCCATCAGATTAGATGCAGATTTACCCACAAAATGCATTCAGTATTGGCTGCAGATTTACCCACAAAGTGCCGTCTGATCGGCTGCTATAATGTAATATTTACAGCCCCCCTCCCCTCGTTCCCCCCCCCCCCCTGTGCTGCTGCCGCTTCACCTCAGATCGGCAGCGGGCAGGAGATAGCAACCAGCCAGACCAACGCACAGCAGCCGCGCGGTGAATTTAAATGCAGGAAGTGACATCATCGGTCACGTCCAGCATTTAAAGTCCCCCCGTGCGGCTGCCGTGCGCCAGTGTGGCTGGTTCCTATCTCCTGCCCGCCACCGATCTGAGGCGAGGCAGCGGCAGCACAGGGGAATGAGGGGAGGGGGGCTGTAAATTTACGTTATAGCAGCCGAGGCATGGGGAAAAGGTTTTTTAAAAAAAAAAGTCCCCTCAGCCTGAGGACTCGGGGGACTAACACTGCCACAGCAGGGGGGCCGCAGCAGAAGGCCTAGTGGGCCGGATGCGGGCCGCCATTTGAACAGCACGGCTATAAGTAATTACAAATCGTTAATTCAAATTATTTTGTATAATCATTCATAATTATGCATGAACGTATGCGTAATTTACGCGTAATTTTGTGACGACTTTGACGATGAATAGTAAAGCCTCCATACATGCTATTGTTATCAAAATGGTGTTGGATTGAATTAAGGAGGATAGTGGGTACAAGTAAATAATCATTTTCAAAAACACCTTGAAGTTTTTGAGAAAAAAGATTTTAAAAATGCTAAGAAAAAAAGTTTTTAAACTAAAAAAAAGACCGTTTAAAAACCATTTTTCTTAGTAGTTTTAAAATCGATTTTCTCAAAAACTGCAAGGTCTATAATT
The DNA here is from genome assembly GCF_040937935.1 of Hyperolius riggenbachi. Taxonomy (NCBI): domain Eukaryota; kingdom Metazoa; phylum Chordata; class Amphibia; order Anura; family Hyperoliidae; genus Hyperolius; species Hyperolius riggenbachi. Next base: position 337,859,670 of record NC_090650.1, read on the forward strand.
CTGGTAGCAATAGCATGTATGGCAGCTTTGCTATTCACCGCCAAAGTCGGCACAAAATTACGCGGAAGTTATGCATACATTCATGTGTAATTACAAATGCTTACTACTACATACAAAATTCCGCTTTTCTCTGAAATGTCACATTACGATGCGTAATTGTGAATTATGATGCGTAATCATGCATAGGCGTAATTTCTGCTCATCACTAGTACCAACCTGCACCTATAAATACAATGACTAGCACCTTCCAAAAAGTAGGGTTTTTTTTTTTAAATCTCATTATCAAGGGATAGATTATTAGAAATATCTAATTACCTCAAATTTCATTTAAATTGGAGATTCACAGGTGCAGCTGGAAAACCTCCTTCCAACACATTTTAAAGGAACACTGAGGACAAATACTCTATGATCTCGGTGTGGACAGCTATCAAAGTGTCAATGTTTAAAGTACATAATTATTTTAAGTTAAAGATTAACACAATTTTACATATATGTTCAGACTAGTCAGCATTATTTAGTAACTAAGACATTGAAGTTTAGTAGCCAGAGATATATGTACATATGCTACATGATATCATTACTTCATGATCATTAATGATGCTTACAAAAAACCCCAAAACTCTAAAATGCATACATACACCCATAACAAAAATGTAGTAATAAGGAGGCTTTTTGGTCAATTTTAGCCCCTCACACACTCCTAGGAGTTCTATTTCACTATGAGCTTGTTGGGCAAATTGTAACGCTGGGTGTTTTAAGTCCTGCCCCATACAGCCATATTAATCCATACCAGGCACTGATGAGGATCAACCAATCCAAAACCGTCTGTATGCATGTTGGATTAGTTTAGTTCTGTAAAATTTACAAGCGGACACATCATGGCATTCCAGCAGTTCTGGAGGTGTGTTTAGCTATCCGGTATGACAAAGAGATGATTTGCATATTCAGCAGTGATGCATTGTGGACACCTCAGAGCGCACTCCAACCTAAATAATCACAAATACCTTCTGTTTTAAAGCGGATCCGAGTTGAAAAAGTAACTATAACAAGTAACTTGTCTATATATGTTACCTAAAGTATAGATAGTTTACACAACAAATCTAGCTGCAAACCGGTTTAACAGAATATGATTGATTATTCCTGTGATACAAGGACAGCAGCCATGTTGTTTGTAAACATTACACGGAGGCAGGCTTATCTGCATCTTGAGCAAAAAAACCTAATTCCCTCCTCCTACCCTCTGCCTCTGAAATCTTTGGCAGGTAATACCTCCCTCTCCTCCTGCCCAGACTGAGCTCCCATGAGCCCTTGCTACTGTCTGAAAGTGCCTTGGCTCTCTGAAAACCTGTGGGTGGGGCTTGTGTAGTTTGTAGGGAATTAGCATATTCAAAGAAAAACAAAAAAGTATTTGCCTTGAGGAATGCCTTATAAACAATAGGAAAGGAACATGTAACGATCGGTGGGCGCAGAGAGTATCTGATTACCGGTGATCTGCAGTATCACCGGAAATACAGATATATACCAGATAAGTGATCTGCAGTCTCACCGATAATCCGATATACAAACTAACCTCTGTTCACCTGAGTAGAGTGTAGTGTTTGGTGTAACAGTAACACTTAGAGGACAAGGCCTCAATGCAGCAAGGAGTACTGCACAGATTCCTTCCGCAGACCTGAGCTCTCCAAGACGGGAGGAGTCAGATTGACAGTAGGAAGGTATATCTGAAAGTGACCCTCAGGAGGAAGGATCGATAACAGAGCGAGGAACCGCCTCTAACGGTAAGGTCGGTTCTCGAGGTCGGACAAAGCCAGGTCGTACACACACGGACAGATAAAGTACAAGATCAGAAGGCAAAGGCGGAGTCAAAGTACAGGCAGGGTTCAGCAACGGGGTATCAGATATATCGGGGTACAAAATCAGGAGGCAGAAGCAGAGTCAAGGAGCGAGCCGGGGTTCGGCAACAGAGTATCAGAAATATCGAGGTGCAAGATCAGAGTTCAGGAGGATAGTCAAGGCAGGCAAGAGTCATAACAGATAATCACAATCAAACTAGTACTTTAGCTATCAACAGAATCTAGCTAAGTGTAGGATTACAGCTCCAGCTGGTCCCGGCACACTTGCGGATCTGACTACGGATCTGGGTGCCCCCACGTATGTGATCGCATGCCAGACAAAGAGCAAGTGAACAACTAGCAGTATATATACTCTAGGACCTTTCCAGGACCTCCCTAATTGCTGGTCCAATGAGAGCAGTGGAATTTGTCAGCTGACCCAGCTGGTCAGCCGACACCCTTCTAACTGCTATTTAAACTCTGCCTCTGTGCTCGCGCGCGTGTAAGTCTGAATCTTGGTGGACTATCAGTCCCAGCCACACCAGTACTGTCATGCAATGTATCTAATGCGGGGGCCGCCTCTGATGCGGATTCCGCCGTTACCAATGCGGATTCCGCTGTTACCAATGCGGATTCCGCCGCTCTGCCTGGACGGCTTGCGGCAGTTTTTCCGCGTTGAGACGCGCTGCTGGATGCGGAAACAGCCGCCTCACCTCGAGAGACGGCGGCTTTTCCGCGTTTCCTCACAGAACACAACTATGCAATGAGTAAAAGTTAATCTCGGATCCACTTTAAGACCGCAAGCTTCTGTTTTGCATAGCATTTTAGTAAGGAGGCTTTTGGGTCTCTTTCAGCACCTTACACACTCCTAGGAGTTCTGGTTCACCTTTCTGCTAGCATCACTGATGATAAGTTTAAAAGTGTAAATCTGAGGTAACATTTTCAGGCCAGGAGACCATGCGGGGAAAGCCTGCTGACTAAAACTCTATGCCAGCTTTTCAATGTGGAAATTTTAAGTGCAATAGCACAATACATTTGGGGGTTTAATCTACTTGTTGCACTATAAACTGTATTATTATTTTGAGGAAAACTTCATTCCTATTATTTTGAGGAAAACTTTACTACTGGCAATGTGAATAACTGTGGGATGGTTTTCTCCACTCTGTGAAGTTAGCAGGAACATCAGTTCGATCTCCCATAGTGCACTTGGATGAGAAGGCTGCATGACATCATAACCTAGGCTAAATATCACTAGAAGGCTGAGTTGGTTACATACCAATATATAGTTATAAGAAGAAATGATGATGATGCTGAAGCCAGGGTATTTTATGCAAAAATGGGTATCCTGAATACTTTTTATTCTGCTATCGTTACAGGTTCTATATTGTAGTTATAAATCTTGCCACATTCAGATCAAAATGTAAGTTCCCTAAAAAAATATTATTCTAGTCATTGAATGGCACTGCTTTTGTTATTATCACTTAAATGAAACAGAAAAGGAGATTCAAAGGTTAAATAACCGTACAGTAGAGAGATCCTAACATAAATATCATTGATCCAAGCAATATATAAGTGTGATTTAAGGAGATGGTGACTAATCCTTCACTAAAATTGCTATGTCCTTGACCATATAAATCAAAAGGGATGCAGAATCTTGTAAATAACCATGTATTTAAATTGCGCTGTGTGTGTATACTCTATTTTGCCCATCGATGGCTGTCTATCACATTCTGCATTGCTTTGCAGGAAACATTGAGAAGTTCAACACAATCAGCGCTATAAACACAAACATTGCAGCCAGTTTTGGTTACATTTTATTTATTTTTTTGTTTCGTTGACAAAATACCTGTAAACATAAGGAGAATATTCCGTTTCCAGATAAAGGAAGGGCCATTTAGTATGAAGAATTGAAGTGATAAATTACAGTGCTGTCTCCAGAAATCCACTAGCTTTCATATTGTTATGCACACATGTGTACATGCTTCAACCAGATCTAAGTCCAGAGGGAAATCTGCAACATATATATATATATATATATATATATATATATATATATATATATATATATATATATATATATATATATATATGTATGTATGTATGTATGTATGTATGTATGAATATTATATGACGTTTTATAATGTGCTCACACAACACACACTTCTGTATAGTTTCTAAACTGGGAGAAAAGTCTGTTTTTCTTTACTGTGCATAAGGAGGAGGCACCCTTAGGATGATAAAATACTTAGAGGAATTATAAACTATATTAAAATTTAAAACACACACAACATAAGAAGTTCATTTCTTCCAGAGTAAAATGAGCTATAAATTACCTTTCTCCTATGTTGCTGTCACTTAAAGTAGGTAGTAGAAATCTGACATTATTGAAAGATTTTGGGCTAGTCCATCTCTCCATAAGGGATTCTCAGCATGGCCTTTATTCTTTATATAGACATTCCCTGAAAAAGATTTATACAAAGATGCTGGCCAGTTTCCCTGCTCGCTGCACACTATTTTGGCAGTTGGGCGGAGCAACTGTCATTCACTAAGTGCTTTTAAAAATAAAGAAAACCCTGAGAATCCCCCCATTTGAAGATGGGTTAGTCCGAAATCTGTCGGTAATGTCAGATTTCTACTACTTACTGTAAGTGACAGCAACATAGGAGAAAAGTAATGTATGGCTCATTTTACTCTAGAAGAAACATACTTCTTATTTGTATATGTTTACATGTATTTAAAATTTTAAGATCTTTGCAACAGAGGTCCTTTAAAAACAATAAAATGGTAAGAAGACAGGCTTACCTCAAAGTAGCACTAAAAATGATAGTTATTCAATACAAATGACAATGCATTTCTCAGGTTATACCCTCTTCATCAGGTCCATACTAACGGGACCCTGAGCTCTCCTTCAAATCGCAATTTACACTTACCTGGGGCTTCTTTCAGCCCACCTTAGCCCGCAAGGTACCCCGGCATCCTCCTGGCTCCTCTCCCGGGCCTGCTAGTGGCTCCATTTATTGCCACTTCGGGCTGAAACCACCTGTGCATGCCGCGCACGCTACACTCCTCACACCAGCCGGCGTGAGAGTCCTGCACATGCACGGTTCAGTTTAATAGAACCATGCATGCGCACAACTGTCACGCTGACGCATGGACACATTGGAGTATGTCAGTGTACAGGAAACTATAAGCCTAGTCAAGGGCACAACCAGACAAAGTGAATTAAAATGAAATCATCAATATGTATTGTCTGGTTTGTAAAATGAATAAAAAGTCAATATATTTGCATTCACTTGCCTCTTAAACTAATCCCAACTTGATCTGCAAATTTTATAACTCCAGAATATATAAAGACATTAACCTGCAAAAAAATGTATTCAATCTGCTACAAATCATTGAATTACTGTTATATGATTATACGATATAAGTTATGTTCAGCATATAGCATATGATTGGTGGTGCCACTATCTTCACCTTAGCAGTTCCTATATCTTGTGCATTAAAGCCTGGGTGTAACTGTGTGCTGGATAGGTGCATCTTGTCTCCCGAGGCTGAGCAGAGACTCGTCACATGGGGTTAAGATGGCAGCGAAGATTGGGGATTAAAAACAGATAATAAGACACGGGATCCACTAGGTCTAACATTTATCAGAACTTGGGCACTGAGGATGGATTTATCAGCCTCCAAGTACCCTGGCTGTAGGGGTGGATAAAGATTGCTTCCTGTAAAATACCACTTGCAAATAATGGTGATTTTGTATGATCTGTTTCTTCTACCTTGCTACAAATCTTTATATCATGCATATGGACATTAACCACTCTGCGACCGCCTAATGTAAGATGGCGGCCGCAGAGTGGCTTCCTCATTCCTCCTGGACCCACTGGTGCATCATCTAACAATGCGTGAGATTTGACAGAAGCTCGCTCTAATGTAAGCTTCCGTAAATAGAGTGGGGCTCTGTGATCAGCCTGCCAGCCACGATCGCTGGTAAAGGAAAAAAAGCAGTTTTTCTTTTGTACAGAGCTGGGATCTAGCGCAGCGCTGTACTAGGGACAGCTCTGTCACAGATTGTAAGCTGTTGGGAGGGACAGTTAAGTGACAAGGCTGTCCCCTGTACAGTGCTGCGCTAGATCGCAGTACTGTACACATAAATATTGGCTTTTTAGTTGTTTATTTCAGCCTTCCAGCTGTCTTCCCAACTAGCAGGCTGATTGCGCTGGCCCCCTGTGTCCTCTGCAGGGAACCCGCGCTCAAGCAGGTGCTCATTCCCTGCTAATTTCACCTCTCATGAGATTACGCCTTTTGGTGCCAGACAGTCCTGTGTATGCCACGCTCCCACCGCCAATCAGTGTTAGGGAGCTGATTAAAGGTAGAGGTAAGTATTTATGGTTAGTTAAAAATAATAAAAGACTTTTCTTGTCATTGTGTTTTTATTCCTTTTAACCCTTTGTGGAAATGGGTAAGGGGTACTTTGTACCCCAAACTCATTTCTCCTGGGGAGGGGGCTGGTATCTGGGGGTCCCCTTCTTAAAGGGGACTCCCCTATGCTACCATGAACCACCCCAGAGCGTCATCACCCCCGGCTCCTGTTGGAGCACCGGAGGTTGGGAAGAGGGTAGCAGGTAAAAAAGGGCACCGAGGGCTAGTGGACGAAAAGGGCGCCGCCATAGACTTGAATGCAATTATCGTTAATACTGTGAAAAGAGCAAAAAAAGGGCACCCGATAAATTTTGTTAACATGAGAACATTCAAGTTTTTAAACTATGTGATCATTTAAGAAGCTTGCAACATTATAGTTTTTGTTATATTATTTTGTTTGTATGTACAGATTTTACATTATCAAAGATATTGCTTCTATGTGTAAAAGGTTTTTTCTGCAGGGGGAGTGGTTAGTGTTAGGCAACACTGGGGTGTGTGGTAATGGTTAGGCACCACCAGGGGGGTTGTTAGGGTTAGGCACCACCGGGGGTTAGGGTTGGGCACCACCAGGGGAGTGCTTAAATTTAGGCACCACCTAGGGGGGGTTCTGTGTGAGAGTAGGGTTGGGTTAAGCTGTATAAACTTTTCAACGTTAATATATTTTCATTATCAACACCCGTCTGTTTTAAAACAGTATTTATTGTTAACCAATTTCTTTAATGATGTTTATTGTTTTTGTTATCCACCTGTGCCAATTTGCTATCCAGCCGGGCCATTTGTTCCTGGATCCCTTTTTTCACGCACATGGGAAGAGCCCCTTTTCCATGTACTGGACAAGGGCTCTGGAGGAGAAGGGGAGGCTTCTCCAGAGCCCCCCCCCCCCCATACCATGGACCATGCGGCATGGTATAACTCACGGTGCAGAGCCACATGCTGGGGGAACTCCCAGTCTGCATGGGAGACAAGAGGTTAAAGAGGCTTGGGAAGGGGGAACCCCACGTCATTCAAAGAAAAATGTTTAAAAAAATAGTTGCCAGGGATCCTTATACAGCCATATTGGGGCTGTAAGTGATCCCTGACCAAAGCGTTGCCACTTCCACAGGGTTTCCAGGGGGTCCATAAGCACTGCATTTGGACCCCCTGGACACCCCATCATGGAATTCATTGCTTTTTCCTTTGCTATTTGGAAATTTACAGTACCGTTAGGTTGCTACATTATCTGTCATTTACTGCATTTAAATGTACACTTTTTTCCTATTTAACGTTACAATCGATTTTCTCCAAAATTATATGAGCCATTCCGTACATGTCCGCTGAGAATGATCACTGTTTTTGTTCAAAAACCGTAATCATTCTCAATTGGTGTCGCCGTGCTGAGTCCTGCTCGCTTGTTTCCACCGCCAATCGTTAGATTAATGAATGGGAACATTGTTCCCATTCATCTCCCTTCTAGGCCACCGAGATCACAGGCATGAATGGATGCCTGCGTCACTTCTCTAGTTAGTGTAATGCATTATTTCCTATGTAGCATACTTATTGTGCGCTTATAGGAAGTACTGCGTGAGGACATCTTGTGGCCAAATAGTAAAATTGCACCTACTGACTTTAGGGATTATTTGTTTTTTTAATATGTATGTCAAGATGGTAAATTATTATTATAATAATAATAAACTAGTGATGGATGTAAAACTAAATAAATTCACCTTTATTTCCAAATAAAATATTGTCACCATACATTGTACTAGTGATATAATTTTAATGTTGCAATAACTGGGACCAATGGGCAAACAAAATGTGTGGATTTTAATTACGGTAGCATGTATTATTTTAAAACTATAATGGCAAAAAACTGAGAAATTAATTTTTTCCATTTTTTCTTTTATTCCCATTAAAATGCATTTAGAATAAAATAATTCTTAGCATAATGTACCCCCAAAGAAAGTCTTGGTGGTGAAAAAAACAAGGTATAGATAATTTTGTTGTGATAAGTAGTGATAAAGTTATTGGGGAATGAAAGGGAGGTGTGCTGAAATGTGAAAATTCCTCTCGTCCTTAAGGTGAGAAATACCCGTGGGCTAAAATGGTTAAAGATAATATGAAAATTATATCCTAGGTGATAACTCTGTAGAAAAAGTTAATTGCATATGGGCCCCTGTCTCTTCTTTTATAGACTACTAGTAGACCTAAGCCCGTTTGAAAAACGGGCTCTAGGTCTGTGTTTAAACCCCACCTCCCTGCCCTCCCCTTCCTTCCTTCTCATCCTCCCGTGACCGCCACCACCACCGCACAATCACAGCGCATGCACGTGCCCCCCTTCTGGCCCCGTCCTCCCTCAGCTCTCCTCAGTCTCTGGATCCCTCCCTGCACCTGCGCAGTAGCGCAAAACACGGGACACACAGGAAGCGCAGGGATGGGACGCAGAGACAAAGGGGTTTTATTCTAGAGGATTTTGCTTAACCTCCCTGGTGGTACGCCGTTTCAGAGGCTGCGTCCGCGGGAGGGATTTTTTGTAAAAAGTGTTTTTTCATGTGTTAGCTAGCACTTGGCTAGCTAACTATATCCCCTAAGTCCCGCCGCACCTCTGTGATTCCCCCCCCCCCCCCGATCGCTGCCAACAATATTTACCGCTCCGCGATCCCGCGAGAGCCGCAGCTTTGCCAATCGGCTTCACTCGTTGCTATGGCGGCGATTGGACGTCATGTCATGCGCAGTCCCGATCCTCCCCATAGCAAAGCCTGGAGCTGATTGGGAGCCTGCGCCAGTGAGATATACTGTATATGATGTCTAGCACCATAATTAACACATAATAATCAAAAAACAGTGTTTGTGAGGCTTTATACTATAGCCAAGTAAGGATATGAACATTTCCAGTGGACTTCAGAATAGCTTGGAAATAATTTATTGACCTTGGTGTGTACCTGCCAACTGACTTGCCTACTGCCACCCTTGAGAACCTCTCAGCATACAGTATGAGTAGGGGAGTCTTCACAGCATTAATATTGGCAAATGCCTACTGTAATAATTTGATATGTTGTATGCTGTAATGAATACGTATTTATATCTTTGCATTTTGCATGATGAGGTCCTTCCCACAACCCATTCGATATTGTTGTGCATTGTTAATTTTGTTGTTTTTGCTTTTTTTATATATTCCAGGGAACAAATTGTTTCCTATTTATCTGTTTCACAGGGTTTCTGACGAACAAGAAACTTTTACCCTTTGAAAATAGTGTATTTTCTAGAACATTGCTGATTCAATATTTAGTTCCAGTAAAGCAAACAGCAGAAGCCAGGGCCACTTCTACAATTGTGTTAACAGCAGAGCTGATGTATCATTGCACTACATCATTTTAATTTCATTGCACAAACATGCTGAACTCCGAGGTAAGAACTGATGGATTAAGAAAAGTAAAAGATATTATTTAAGTTAAAGAGCACAGAGCCAAAAACGCCAACAAAGATTGCAGCATTAATTTTGAAACATAGGTTTGTGTCACCCAAAAAAATAATGAATCATTTTACCAATCAATACCGAAATTTTGTTTTCAGTTCACTTACCTACTTAGTCTAAACCCTTCTGGTGAGTGATTTTCTTGCATTTTTTTCTTGAATGTACATGCATTTTTCAGTGCTTGCTCACATTAAGGGTGTTTTCAGTACCAAATACTTAAAGCGGACCCAAACCAAACATTTTTTTAATTAAAAATATTTAGTTGCACCACTCTGACACATACAAAGATAAATAAACACTCCTTCAAGCCTATAATCATTTCAGTGCATGCTTTTCACCATTCTCTTTTCATAGCTAGGGTTATACTGGGGGCAGCCATTAGCAATTCCTCCATTGTCGGACACCATCTACTCCACCGGTTTGCCGGAAAAATCCCGGCAATTTGAAAGGAAGGGAGGGGTTCCTCCAATAAATGTAAAATATTTTATATGTGTCATCATGCAGCTGAAAAAAGGCTGCTATTTATTATTATAATTTAGAAAATAGATTTTATTTCTGAAATCTTGTATTTTTAATTTGGGTCCACTTTAAGCTGCAGCTTTAACTAGCTATCTTCTTATATGACAGTATTCCCTCTATTTTAGTATTCTCAATACTTTGTAAAATGGACTTTAGTGCTCAGTGTTTGAATTCAGTTATGTGGTCAACAGGTAATGTAGCAAATAACAGAATTTCTAGTGAGGGGTCTGTCTTATATTCAAAGAGGAACTTTACTTGATGAATAAAATTGCCTTTTTTTACAAGCAAGTTTTGAATCAGGATGATACCATTTATTGTCAAACTTAAAAAAATATAAGCGTAAGCTTTCGCGCTATTGTGCCTTCATGAGTCTTAAATCCTGTATTCTAAACAGGATTTAAGTCTGATGAAGGTACAATAAATTGTGTCATCCTGATTACCGTCTTGCTTTTACTGATGGCTAACACAGTGCAATACTCTACTGCTACTGTTCTTTTTACAACACTCCTTTATAAACAACTGCTAGTCCCATTAAGAAAAATAATGATGGTAATTTTAACACATAAGTGGGTGCTGCTGATTAGCATCAAAAGGACAAACACAAGCTGTGCCAGCCACTTATATGCAGTTAAAAGGGACCAAACAGTACTTAATTTGGGGGTTTGCAAGTGACAGGCTTACAGAAAAGATACTGCAATTTGAAGTCATTTGCTGCATTCTCCACACTTGCAATTCCTACAGGAAACAGAGCTCATATCGCATAATACTGCTTTGGATTTAACTCAACACGCTACACTGGGTAACTGTGTTAAATGCCAGTGAACCAACTCAACACCTCTCTCCTGTCCTGTAGGATGCTCACCAAATTTTTGCCACCTCAGAGACCAGGTGGATCTAGCATGTTCACAATCTCCTGCACATACTTAAACCAGTAATACAAACCCAGTATTACACATTTTAATTAAAACTCCAGGTAAGCCCACCTTGGACCAGAGTATCACATTGATGGTGGACTTAATGGTCAAAAATGTATCTGCAAAATTTAATGTCTGCAAAACCATAGACTTCAGCCAAAACTCTCGATGGCCTTGATTCATAAAATGCTGTGCGATGAAAAAAAAAAAAAAGCTGGATGTTAAAATACTGCATTCGGTATTTTAGACTTTTGTGTGCTAATTCATAAAAATTTTCGCTGGTGCGGTAGAAGTTCGGTAATTTACCGAAGCCCATTGACAAAAACCTTTTCGGTAACAGCAGAGCAGTGTGTAACTGTCTGTTTTGCTACAAGCTGTTCCATGCAATGAGGACATCACAATAGTAAGAGGCATTCCAACGTCCTTTCAGAATGTACATGTTGGTTATGCTGCCGCTGCTCACTCTGAATCTATTAGTCTTCCTTAACATTTTATTTAATTGCCACAGCTTACAAGAATGTCCAGAAGGTATTACACACACCATGCTTAGGTGATTTTCCCACTAGCTCCTCTGTATCTTCAAACAGGAACTTAAGGGGTTAAACGGCTGAAGAGCTCCAGGGGAAACCTCTTTTGTTCTGATCTCTCTGCTTGCTGCCTGAGTGGTAGAAAAGCTTGTTCCAACAGAGAGGCCTTCGCAACCTATCAAAATATGATCAGTAGGACTTGCAGGAGACAGGCACTGTTTTTATTGCCTCTGCTCCTGTCAGTCATAGCTCTCTCTGCTTCTGGTTCTGTGAGTCACGGCTGGCTCCCCACAGTCTTGCAAAGTCTCTGCTCTGTTTATGACCCATCAGAGGTGCCAGTAATATTTCAGAACTTCACCGCATGTTCTAGTCTTATGAATTAACATTTACTGACATTTGCGAACGTGTTGAGGTATTTACCTCAACAAGTTGGTAATTTAACTCACTGCTCGTGATTTTCAGCTTTTCATGTGGTAATAGCCTTTATGAATTGACATATTCCTAAGTGCTTAGTAAAGTCAGCTGTTTTCTGCATTACCGTATGTGTCAATGCTTTATGAATCGACACCTATGTAATTCCTTCTCCCGCTCCCCGCAACCAGACCCTAAAAACTTTACTTTTGGTTAAAGTCAAAATTCCAGATAGGGAGAGGCAGGTTTGGTGTGATGATCCCTGGAACAGCACCTGAGAACATCACACCTGGGAACATTGCTCTACAAAAGACTCTATTCATCTATCGATTACTCTCCTTCCACGATTGGCAAAGGAGAATTCTATTTATTGTTATATACCAGTACATTTTCTCCACTTTCTGTATATTTTTCTTCTTTGGGGGGGTGATTGCGTTTGCGTTTTAAAGAATAAATACATTGTATTTATTCTTTTCCGGGTCAAAGAGTTCACTTCCTGACTTGCTTCAGGGAGGGAATGAAAAAAAAAGCTTGGTAAAAGCGCTTAGAAAAGCGATTTTCACAAAAACGGAATGCCCACCCAAGCGCCGGGAATTAAAAAACAAAAAATTGCTACAAAAAAAACCCCCAACGCGATTGTGAGCAGAACGCAATGTGAACAAGCCCTAAAAGTTAGTTTTATTCAACCAGCATGTAAGTTTTTGATGAGACATTATTGTGGAAAAAAAACATTTCTCAGCTTTTATTTATATTTAAGCAAAAAGTATCCAGTCCAAAATTATTCATACCCTTCAAAATAGTCCAAGCTGTTATAAAGCATCCTAATTACCCTGATAAATTAGGAACAGCTGTTTTACTCAGTTCAACAGGTAAAAAAAACAGCAGCTCTCTGCAGTTGGTTTGTGGACAGTCATGACTAAGACAAAGGAGCTCAGTGAGGACCTGCAGTTGCGCATTGTGGCTGCTCACAAGTCAAGAAAGAGCTACAAGGCCATTTCTAAATGTTTTCAAGCTCCAGTGGCTACAGTGCAAAGTATTATTAAAAAATACAAGATGTTCCGCACTGTGCAAAATCTCAGAGGATGTGGTCGGAAGCCAAAAGTGACACCTGTTCTGGCCTGGAGGATAGTGAGAGAGGTGAAAAAGAATCCAAGGATCACCACCAAGATGGCCTTGTGAATCTGGGCTCTGCTGATGGCAATGTCTCAAGGCAGACAATGCAATGGATACTGCACACTGCTAAGTTCCATGGATGCAGACCAAGGAGGATGCCGCTTCTCCAGATAAGGCGCACAAAAGCTCGCTTGGCAAAGGCAAATGCTAATCTGGACAAAAAAGAATACTTCTGGTCTTCTGTGTTATGTCAGATGAAACAAAAATGTAATTGATTACAATGATGTTTCCTTCAATTGGCGTAAAAAAGGAGAAGCCTTCAGCCAAAAGAACACCATCCCCACTGTCAAACATGGTGGTGGGAACCTAAGGCTTTGGGTTTTTTTTTTCAGCCACTGGACCAGGGAACTTAATTACAGTTAATGGCACCATGAAAAAAAAAGCTCTACTCAAGGATTCTCAACAACATACGGCAGTCTGCAGAGAAACTTGGCCACCAGTGGGCATTTCAGCATGACAATGACCCAAAACACACAGCAAAAGTGGTGAAGAAATGTTTAGCAGACCACAACATTAAAGCAGACCCAAACCAAACATTTTTTTAATTCAAAATATTTAGTTGCACCACTCTGACACATACAAAGATAAATAAACACTCCTTCAAGCCTACGAGCATTTCAGTGCATCCTTTTCACCCGTCTCTTTTCATAACTAGGGTTATACAGGTGGCTGCCATTACTTCTGAGCTTAGTAGGAGGTTTTAGATCATGGGTGTGTTTGCCATCTGCTACCCTCCCTCACAGGGGAGTCGTGTATGTGAAATCTCACACAAGCTGAGATCACCTACCCTGTGACATCAGTAGCAGCCTGTGTTTTGTTTTTGTCTTTTATTACCTCCACCGGTCTGCCGGATTCTGTCCCAGCAATATAAAAGGAAGGGAGGGGTTCAGAATCAGAATTACTTTTATTCGCCAAGTATGACAGGAGTCAAACTCGGAATTATTTGTGGTTCACATGGCATAGACAAGCACAGAAAAGAAAATCTAGCAGGATAACACAAAATAGGCAAATTAAAGTCCAAAAGTTAGTTCAGTATAGTTCCAGCCAGGCTGCAGTGACTCCAGTCCATGTAAATTCTGCATATAGTTTAAAAGTTAGCACAGTTCAGTTCCAGCCAGGCTGTGGTGTCTAACCGACCCGGGTGCAGGGAGGGTAAGCTGCAGAGAGGGGATGCTACCCTCGATACAGTACGCCATTAGTTTAGCAGCAGAATTGCTTGGGGGAAGGAGTTCCTGCACCTGGTGGTTTTGGATGGGATAGTTCTATAGCGGCAACCCGACGGGAGGAGCTCAAAGTAGCGGCTGCCAGGGTGGGAGGGGTCGCGAGAGATCCTGGTGGCCCTCGACTTCATCCTAGCAGAGTAAAGGCGATCGAGGGGTGGCAGCGGAGATCCGATGATCTTCTCCACCCCAGAGATGACTCTCTGCAGTTTATACCTGTCGCTGGCCGACGCACTAGGATACCAGACAATGACTTAGGAGCAAATGATGGATTGAATGGTTGCGGTGTAGAAGTGTAACGTTTTCGGAATCGTTTCCGTGGTCAGCGCACCAGACGTACGCTGACGCGGCGGAAATCCTCCACAAACATGTAATTGGGAGAACCCGGGTTGGGTGCAATGCACCGGTAGAGGGCAATTCCCACCAGCAGATGGAGCTGTGGAATGCAGACGAGCACAGCCTCTGCACGGCCACAGATGTCAGTGGGAATTGTATGAGCAGGATCAAGCAGGGCAGAATAGCCCTCAGAGAGAGCACAGAGACAGGATTAATGTGTGTCCCCCAATCTAGTCGCCACCCAGCGACGGTGAACACACATCCGCAGAAACAAGAGTGGGAACGCAATCGCAAGAGATGCGATTGCCAGAAGTGACAGGAGGCAGAACAGAGCAGAGTACGAGAATAGCAAAGGCACAGCAAACAACAATGAGAAGATAAGGAAAATAACAAACGCTAACTAAACGCGAACACCGCACTCATTCGCAACAGCGAATGCGTTTCTGCACGATCACCGCGCATTAGGCGCCGAGTGATAAGCGTGCCACCCTAACTGACCAATGACACACAAACACGAAATAGAGAACGCGAGCGCTTGCTAAACTGTTATCTCACCGAGCCTACAGAAAGGGTTCGTATCAGACAAAACAGACAGACAGGTGGGGCTGCCAGTAGTCCGCTGCTCTGGCTAGCACCCCTAAGGCAGAGATACAGAAGGAGGCACTGCCACTACCACTAGGGCAAGTGTGATCCAGACAGATAAACAGAAGGGGCTACCAGTAGCAACCGCTGCTCTGGTTAACACCCCAAACCTGAGATACAGAAGGAGGCACTGCCACTACCATTAGGGCAAGTGCGATCCAGACAGATGGAGCAGCAGCAACCACAGCTCTGGCCTACACTCCCAGACAGACAGAACGATTCCCTGTCGACCGCCGCTGGCGACAAGGCAATCGAGACACAGAAGGAAGCACTGCCACTACCACTAGGGCTAATGCAATCCAGACAGATGAACAGAAGGGGCTACCAGTAGCAACCGCTGCTCTGGTTAGCACCCCCAGACAGACAGAACGATTTCCTGTCGACTGCCGCTGGTGACAGGACAATCGCAACACAAAGACTGTACAGGCAAAACAGATAATACAATCCGACTGCACTAGATCGAATGCCTAGTACAGTCCCAAGCATTACTCTAAGATAATCTTTAACAAACAGGCAAGGCTGACACTCTAAGAGTGTTTAGCAGTAACAAACCATGAAAATGACCAGCAAAGGATTCTGGGAGAACATGGTATTTATACTGCCAGTGGCAGCCTTCAAATGAGGCAGCTAGGCAATTTGCATAACAAATGTATGCAAATTCCTCAGCAGCAGAGCAGGTCTGAAACTTGCAAAGAAAAGACAGGTTTCTTTTCCAGAGACCTGCAGCCCTCAGACTTAAGGAATGGTCAAACAGCTGTCTGTCTGTGCAGACAGCTGAGCGGATCATTACAAGAAGCTTCTTAGCAGCTCCCGTGGCATGCACAATTTTTTCAGTTGGCGCAGGAAGAACAGCCTCTGCTGTGTTTTTTTTTTTCTCTAAATTCTGGTGGAGTTTTTCCCGCCATTTCAGGTCGTTTGTGAGAGTTGTGCCGAGGAATCGAACGGATGGTACACTCGAGACTTCGGTTCCACCTATGTGGACTGGTGGGAGCGCAGGGTGATGCCTCCTGAAATCTACAACCAGTTCGACTGTCTTAGGTGCATTAAGTACTAGGTTGTTATCCCTGCACCAGTTGCAGATTCTCTCAACCTCGCTGCGGTACTCGTGCTCTCCGTTGCTGCCGATTAGGCCAATGATGGAAGTGTCATCCGCAAATTTGATGACCTCCACAGAGCCGGCAGTGGAAGTAGTTGCTAGTGTACAAGGAGAACAGGAGTGGAGACAGTACACATCCCTTGTGGGGCACCCGTTTTTGTGGTTCTCATGCTGGAGGGAGCAGCTTCCTGGTTTGACTTGTTGCGGTCTCCTTGACAGGAAGTCCTTGACCCATGCACAAAGGGAGGGATCGACTCTGAGTTGCGCCAGGTTGCTGAGCAGGATATCTGGGCAGATAGTGTTGAATGCTGAGCTGAAGTCCAAAAAACAGTATCCTGGCGTAGGAGTCAGGTCTGTCTAGGTGCTCTGTGATGTACGCCAGGCTGATGTTAATGGCGTCTTCAATGGACCTGTTTGCCCTATATGCGAATTGGAGCGGGTTAAGGTGGGCGAGGACCAGTTGCTCGAGGATCTTAATGATGTTGGAGGTTAGGGCCACAGGTCTGAAGTTATTGAGATCTGTGCTGCCTGTTTTTTGGGGGACCGGTATAATTGTCAACCTCTTGAAGCAAGAGGGCACTGTACCTTCTGATAGTGACCGCATGAATAGGTAAGCTCAGGGGATAGCTGGTCTGCGCAGGTTCTTATGAAGATCGATGACACGCCATCCGGGCCAGAGGCCTTCCTGGGGTTCAGCTTGCGGAGATGCCAGAGAACTTCAGCCTCCTGGACTACATCTGGCGCCGAGGCCTCAGGTTCCCCCAGAGGTGGGACCATGAGTTGTGTGGACTGTCATTCAAATCTGCAGTAGAACTTGTTGAGCTTCTCCGCCAGCTGGAGGCTGGGGGTCATGGGTTGGGGGGGTCAGTTTGAAATTCGTGGCTGCTCTAAGTCCTTTCCATACCTCCCTTGTATTGTTGGACTGGAGGCAGAGCCCCACCTTTTCGGAGTAAGCCCTCTTTGAAGCCCGCAGTTCACGTTTTAGGGCATTTCTGGCCTCTCTAAACTCCTCTGGTGAGCCGGTCTTATGGGCTTCCTCCTTGAGTCTTCGGAGCTTGTGCAGCTTGTTGTTGAACCAAGGTTTGTTATTGGGGAAGATCTTGAAGGTCTTGGTTGGGATACATGTTTCTTCACAGAAGTTGATGTAAGAGGTGGCGTTTTCTGCCCATTCATCTAGAGTGGGTGCCTCCAGGGTCGTCCAGTCGGTAGAATCAAAACAGGCTTGAAGCTCCAGTTTGGCCTCCATGGTCCATTTTTTGACAGTTCTGATGATGGGTTTGGTGGACTTCAGGAGCCTCCTGTACGTGGGGATCAGATGGATTATGTTGTGGTCGGAGCTATCCAGGGCCGCTCCTTGGGGGTGGCCTTGTATGCATTCTTATGGACCATGTAGCAGTGGTCCAGGGTGTTGAGTTTCCTGGTGGGGCAGGTGATGTGTTGCTTATAGCGAGGCATCACCTGTCGTAGGTTCGTGTTGTTGAAGTCCCCCAGGATAATGAAGAGGGCCTCCGGAAGGGCAGTTTCCCACAGTGAGATGTGGTCGCTGAGTGCACTCAGGTCAGTCTTGGAGCATGCGTCAAGAGGAGTGTAGACTCCGAGAACGAGGGAAGAGAATTCCCTAGGGGAATACCGAGGCCTGCATTTGATAGCAAAGAACTCTACATCTGGGGTGCAGATCTTGCTGAGAGTGGTGGTATTTGAGCACCAGGCAGTGTTGACGTAGAAGCAGATGCCCCCACCTCTTTTTTTTTTTTTTTCCCCCGAGAGAGTTAAGTCCCGATCTGCACTTAGGAGGTCGTAGCCTGGCACTTCTAAAGAGCTGTCGGGATGCACTCGCTGCTCCAATAAATGTAAAATATTTTATATTTGTCATATTGTATATTTGACATATAAAAACATCCTTCTAGAACCTCTTAATGGCTCCAGGATGTGCTGCTGCCGCTGTGTGCATACACGTGTGGGCCCGTGTGCGTGGACATGAAATTAGTGAGAAAAAAAAAAAACACCATAGAAAAAATACATCTTTATTTCCAAATAATATATTGTCACCATACTTTGTACTAGGGACATAATTAAAATGTTGTAATAACCAGGACAAATAGGCAGATAAAATGTGTAGGTTTTATGTATATTAGCAGTGTTTATATTAAAACTATTGGGGGTGAAATTGGAGAAATAGTGTATTTTCATTTTTTTCTTGTTTTTCCATTTAAAATGCATAGAAAATAATTACTGAAAACAAATATCAACCCCAAAAAGCCTAGTTGGTGGTGAAAAAAACAAGATATAGATCATTTCATTGTGATTAGTAGTGATTAAGCTATTGGCAAATGAAAGGGATGAGCACTGAAAGGTCAAAATCGCTCTTGGGGCAAAGTGGTTAAATCAAAATTTGCCAGGGTATGAATAATTATGGGCAGCACTGTAAGTGACTTTCTCTCTTTGCTTTGAAATGTGTATGCGGAACATGTAACTTGGTATATATTAAAATTTTAGCGAGTTCAAAAACACATTTTTCTTTGAAATTTTTACAATTGATTTTCTCAAAAATGACAAGGTCTTTTTAAAAAAGTTTTGACTCATTCTCATGGAAGCAAATCATGCACTTGTGCATAATTACATGTAATTGCAAAATTAGAGATCATAATTACAGTCATGCACAAAATTAATTCAGAATTTTCTAGAAATTTTGCATAGTAATTGTGAATTTTGATGAAAAATTACAATAATGTGAAATGTGACGCACACACGCACACACGCACGCACGCACGCACGCACGCACGCATACACACACGCACGCACACACACACACACGCACGCATACACACACGCACGCACACACACACACACGCACACACACACACACACACACACACACACACACACACACACACACACACACACACACACACACACACACACTATATCCACTTCAGGACGAGAGCAACTTTCATGTATCAGTGCTGCTTCCATTAATTTGGCAATAACTTTATTACTACTTATCACACCTAAATGATCTATGTACCGTATTTTTCGCCGTATAAGACGCACTTTTTCTCCCCCAAAAATAGGGAGAAAAAGTCCCTGCGTCTTATACGGCAAAGGCAGGGAATCCCCGACTTACGAACGCCCGCCGATACGAACCGCCGACCCGCCGCCATGTCGGGGATTCCCTGCCTTTCAGTGCCTGCTTGGGTGCCTTCCTTCCTCCCTCCCTCCCGCCCGCCCGAGTTTTCTGATCCCCCCGTCCGTCCCCGAGTGTCAATAGCGGCAACTTACCTTTCACATGCTCCCGCGCCGATCCCACATAATTGTGCTGCCCCCGCTAGCATGCGCTCCCTCCCCCTTGCGGATCTGGCCCCCCCGGGTGTGTGAAGTAGCGGCAGCTTACCTCCACGATGCGCCCGCGATGACTGGAGACATCCCTCTCCCCGGCACTTCGCGCTCTAGTGACTGGCTTGAACTGATGACGCACAGTTTAAGCCAGTCACTAGAGCGCGAAGTGCCGGGGAGAGGGATGTCTCCAGTCATCGCGGGTACATCGTGGAGGTAAGCTGCCGCTACTTCACACACCCGGGGGGGCCAGATCCACAAGGGGGAGGGAGCGCATGCTAGCGGGGGGCAGCACAATTATGTGGGATCGGCGCGGGAGCATGTGAAAGGTAAGTTGCCGCTATTGACACTCGGGGACGGATGGGGGGGATCAGAAAACTCGGGTGGGAGGGAGGAAGGCAGGGGGCCACAGGAGGACACATGGGGGGACAGAGGCGATATGAGGGGCAAATGAGGACACATTGGGGGCCACAGGAGGACATATGGGGGGCACAGAGGTGACATGAGGGGCAAATGAGGACACATTGGGGGCCACAGGAGGACATATGGGGGCACAGAGGTGACATGAGGGGCAAATGAGGACACATTGGGGGCCACAGGAGGACATATGGAGGGCACAGAGGTGACATGAGGGGCAAATGAGGACACATTGGGGGCCACAGGAGGACATATGGGGGACACAGAGGTGACATGAGGGGCAAATGAGGACACATTGGGGGCCACAGGAGGACATATGGAGGGCACAGAAGCACACATGAGGGGGCACATAAGGACACACAGGACACATGGGGGGCACAGGAGGACACATGAAGGGCACATGGGGGGCACAGGATACATGGGGGCACAGGAGGACATATGGAGGGCACAGGAGGACATATGGAGGGCACAGAAGCACACATGAGGGGGCACAGAAGGACACATGGGGGGGCACATGAGGACACACAGGACACATGGGGGGCACAGGAGGACATATGGGGGGCACAGGAGGACATACAGAAGAAGGACACATGGGGATATGGAAAGCACAGGAGCACACATGAGGACACACAGAAGGACATGTACAAGACGCTCCTGGAATATGGACGCACCAGGTTTAGTATTTTTTTTCCCTGGTTTTTGCCCTCCAAACTTGGGTGCGTCTTATATTCCGGAGCGTCTTATACGGCGGAAAATATGGTAATTTTTTTTCAGGAGAAATTAGGCTTTTAGTGAGTAATATTTTTGTTTAGTAATTACCTTATTTTCTATGCATTTTAAAGGGAAAATACGGTAAAAAAAATAATTGAAAATACACACTATTTCTCCATTTACATCCATTGAAGCCTTACAATAAACGGCGCTAACTATAAGTTAAACCCACACATTTTATTTGCTTATCCGTCCTGGTTATTACAACATTTAGATTATGTTCCTAGTACAATGCATGGTAACAACATTGTATTTGGAAATGAAGGTGTCTTTTTCTGTGTTGTGCTTTTTTGCTTTCTCCTTGTACACCATCGATGATTACATAAACCTTATTTTCAAAAATAACAGTAATATACCCTCATGGCATACGTATTTAAAAAGCCAAGTTCCTAAGGTAACAATATAGTTATCGTCTTTTATATTTATATTATACTTTCACTTTTGTTTTCATTTTACAAGTCTTGGTTTTGGTACAGAATATACAATATTTTGTATTGCTTTTGATTCAGTTTGTTACTAAAAAGAATACATAAGACATAGCCCTTAACCCTAAAACACCCTAAAATCTATTCTACTACTTGTTACAGTTAAAATGTTACCCTATATGTCTTGTGTAGCTATATTAAAACTTTTACAAGTTTGATTATAATTTTAAAAATTAATTTTTATGTTGGATTGAGTTTATTCATACCCATTTCTCATGTAATGTGGGTTCAAGCTGTAAAACGCATCAAAATGTATTCTACAACTTGACCTGGATAAAATGATACCACATGTGCCTCATTTAGTAACAAACTGGTGTATATATATGTATGTGTGTATCTCGGAAGAATTATACCTAGACATAGTTCTAGTTTAAAAGTAATTCGCACTTGAGTCAACTGTATTTTCCCATCAGATGAAACTGCACATTTATAATTTACTGCCCAGCTGTCTCTTAAAGTATGGTACATAAATACTGTTAGGACTTTGTAACTATTTAGTTTGCTGCTTAGATCAGCTAATCTCTAAGAAGATTGTCTATTTCAGTTTAGTGTTTACTGAGAAAGAGGTTTGAAGTTGAATTGAAAATAACCCTAGTATTAACAAACAGACATGTTTATTGCATATGGTGTATATAAAGTGCTGCGGTTTGCTGCTTGTGTGTAATGATCGCTGCTGCAGCAGCTATTACTGGAAGTATTAGTGCTGCAGCTCAGGCAGTTCTGATCTATTTCCATGCAAGTTGCATAGCTTTGTCTGTCTTTCCCTGCTGTCAGCTTGTGACTGATTATCATTCACCTGTGTGGGAATCTGCATGTCTGCTCCCATTGGATGACCTCAGTATAAAGATCTGCTTCCTGCAGGGTTTCCTTGGGTTTTCATAGCTTCAGCTTAAGCCTGTCTTGCTGTCGCTTTAGCCCCCGATCGTGTTTCTTGTTAAAGATACTTTGCTGGTCTTTGCATCATATATTGGTTCATTGCCAATATATATGCATACCAGCACGTTTATTATTTTCCTTGTATTTGTGTTACGTTGATACACCAGTGCCGCTGATGTATACGTACACGAACTGTTTATATCCTGTGTGCAGTTAGTCAGCTTTCCAGCACGTTTTGGTAGGTTGCGCGTACCGTGACCACCCGTGCTGAGGTAGTTACCCTGCTCCTGGTTCTGTTTGTGGATTGCGTTCATCTCTGCGAAGAGATAGCGAATCCTTCTGAATCCTGTCCTGTTACCGTTTGTGGATTGCGTTCATCTCTGCGAAGAGATAACGAATCCTTCTGAATCCTGTTCTGTTACTGTTGGTGGATTGCGTTCATCTCTGCGAAGAGATAACGAATCCTTCTGAATCCTGTTCTGTTACCGTTTGTGGATTGCGTTCATCTCTGCGAAGAGATAGCGAATCCTTCTGAGTCCTGTTCCCTGTATTACTCCAGTCTTAGTCAGCGTTCCTGCTTATGTCATATATCGGTTCATTGCCGATATATACATATGTTAGTCAGACGTTACAAATAGTTTCATTGATAGCTGTAATTGTAATACGCTAGGAAAACATACTTATTGTATATTTATCTGTGTTACGTTCATCTATCTTAATCCTGCTGTTTTCTGACTATTCTGTCCTGTCTTTGTGAGGCACGCCATCGCCGCATCGCATTGGCTGCCTCATTCCAGTCTGTCTGGTTTTGGACGCTTGCTGTCGCTAAGTAGCCGCTAGCTAGCAAGCGTTCATTCTGACTACCTGTCCTGATCTCCTCAGTTCTGGTTTATGCGCTCAGCGCTACTTTGCGCTGAGACGTTATAACGAAAGCATTGTTTGTGGCTGTCAGATCTGCACCGGCTCTGTGCGCCACAATCTCCTATTGGAGTCAGTCCTCCCCTCCACTATACTAGGGATAGCCTGTTTCCTGGTGCTAGTGTGTGTACCTCCTCCACGCCAGCTCATGCGTTGCATGCTGACTGTGGAGAATACACCACCAAGCCTAACATTATGAAAACCCCATTACCAATCCCCATTGTGGGGGGGATTCCCAGAAAGTATGACACTGTTAATTATGGTTCCTGTTCCTTTAAGAAATTTGAAGAACTTAGCTCTGAAACAGAAAATGAGTTTTTCTCTGAATGTGCCAGGTTCCTGACCAATCCTGATCTCCAAGCGACTCCTGTTTCAACCTGGGCACTCCAACTAAGTTATATTTTGTTTAAAGGGGAATTATTCCAGTGGGCATTTGATGTTCTCAATCATTCCGATTTGAAAGAGAGACCACTGGAATTTCTAGCGTTTGTGATCCATAACTGGTTGCGCATAGATCCATTGCCTTTTCCTCTTAATGAACTCCTGGCAGCAGGCCAATCAGCTGCTCCTTCAATTGCTTGCAAGAATGAGCAGCAAGCAGAAAGTGTTACTGATAATTTTCCTGCAGCTTTGAATAAATCACCAAAAACCGCAAGGTCAAAGGCAAAACGCAAACGTTCTAAGAAACGTGTCCAATCTGCAGAATCGTTATCCTTAGCGACTGAGACCTATAATGAGATTCTGCCATTAACAGATAATGAAATGCAATTGTCTTTCAGGGGAGTTAAATGGACTTATGAAACTACTAATGAACTTTCCTCCCTGGCTAGGGAAAATAAAGATTTTTGTTTAAAAGAATTATCTGAGTATGATTATGAGGAGATATTACAGAGTATTGAACAAATCAACTTATTTGTAAAGCAAGGAAAGTTTGCATACACTACAGTTCAACACTTGCTACAGGTATTGGAAATTCTTAAGAATAAGGAATCTGCCAATCACCTGCTAATTAACCCTATACATGTGCCTGCCACAATCATATCTGCAAACCATGATCTGCCTGTTAAGTATGCATGGGATCCTCCATTCGAGAGGGGAGAGATGGAAGCCCTGGTCTGTGAATGGAAGAATGATTCAAGTTCATTTTGTCAATTTTACAGTGCAAAAAGTGAAATGGTATTGAACGCATGCATTAAGTCAGCCTATAACCTAATAGAGGCTGGTGTGTGTAGGTATGACTGTGTGGTTCCCTTGATTGATGTGTGGGAACTGATTTTGGATGATTTTTATGTGACTCCGAATTCGCAAATTTGGCGTTCTGACCCGCCTGCTTCAGCACCTTTGGCTGATTCAGCAGGTGATTCGGAGCTCTTTTTGTGTGAAATTGAAGTTCCTGCAATTCCACCCTGTACCATGGATAACTCAGTGTTACTTCCCAGTAAAACAGAAGCCACTGATACATTCTTAACCCTGCCCTGCGCAAATTTCTCAGCAGAGAATCCAGAGGTCCTGCTGACCTCCGAGTCCAGCCTAGCCAGTACTCATGACTCTTTGTTTAGTGAAACAGACACCAGAAAAATCTTGCCTGTCTCTGCAAACACTTCTGCAGAAATTACCTGTGTTAATAAAGTTCAACTCCTGTCTGATCCAGCAGATGCCAGTAGGTGCACTGCATCAGTTTCCGAATCCCAGCAATCCTGTCTAGTAAACTCAGAACCCCAGCATCTGAATTTTCCAATTTTACAAATGAATGGTGATTCAGATGCGCAAACATTGTGTCTTGATCTTCCTGTTTCTACACCTCGCTCTAGTTTCGTGAATAGCTCAGAGCATCTGCTATGTGAACCTGAAATCGCAGAATTATTACCTTGTTCAGAAAATTTTCCAATAAATTTGCCCTGTACCATGAATTGTGCAGTAGATCTCTCCAATGAAACTCAGGTCACAGAATCATTATGCTGTCCAGCAGGTGCTTCCATGGTTTTGCCCTGCAATATGGACTGTTCAGTGATCCTGTCCAGTGAAGCTGTGGTCGCAGAGTCTTATGCTTCACCCAGTACTTTGGATACTTTAAACCCTCTAGCAGAGGAGGCTGAAGCACTGCTTACCTCAGTTGGTGTTGCAGTAATATTCACTTGTCTAGCAGCTGTTTTGGAATTAAAGTCTGCTCTAATAAAACTTGATGAATTTCTGCCCAGCAAAGCAGAAGCCATTGAAATATTGTCCTCGTCAGCAAGTGTGTCAGATACCTTGCCCTGTACACAGTCTGATTTAACCAATGTTGAGTCCCTCTCCAGTGTTGTAACAGCCGAGGAACTCCAGCCCTGTCCTCTGAATGTTTCAGAAGTCTTGCCCTGTAACATGGATAATTCTGATTCTCTGGTCAAAATAATAGAAATCTCAGAATTTCAGTCCGGTCTGATGAGTGTTCCTGAAACCCAGCCCTGTATCCTGAAAGATTCTGGTTCTCTGGCCGCTGTGGCAGAGGTTCCAGAGTTCCCTTCCTGTCCAGGGAATTCCTCAGTTTTGCCTAGTCCAGTGGGGGCTGCTGCAATACTGACTTGTTCTGCAGCGCCTCATGAGCTCCAATCCAGTGTATTAAATGAGTCTCTGTCCAGTCCAGAGGTAGTTGTGGAGTCCCTGTCTGGTTCAGTGCATACATCAGAAGATTTGTCCTGTCTTGTTAGTGCCCCTGAATCTGATTTGTTACTGACTTTGCTGGAATCAGCGACATCTAAGTCTGATCCAGCATTCTCGTGTAAAAGTCCAGTAGTTGCGAAGTTTAGTCATGATGATTTTTTTTTGGCCAGTCCTGGTTTTGGTCCTGTCTTGGCTGACCCTAAGGCTCACAGTTCCTTGACATGCCCAGAGGTTTCTCTTGTGCCGGTGTGCCCAGATGTTTTTTGTGTGCCAGAATGCCCAAGTGTGTCTAAGGTGTTAGCGTGCTCTGATGCTTCCTTAGTGGGAACACGTTCTGATGTTGCCAGTCTGCCTGCATGCCCAGAGATGGTTCTGGTCCCTGAAAGCCCTGATATTGATGTTTGTCCTTGTGGCCCTGACTCGGGAATTGCCCTAGGTTCCATAGGGGTTCTTGATAGTTCTCCATGTGAGCCTAAGGGGCATTCTGACCTATGGGGATCTCTTTGGAGCTTCAAGGTGTTCTGGGAGGTCTCTGAGAAAACTTGTCCTGGTGCCTTGGACTGGTTCAACAGTGGGTTTTGTGTTGGTAAAGACAGTACCGGTGGGCATTGCAAAGGCTTTGGCGTTTCTGAACTGTTCCTGGAAGGCGGTGGGTATCGCTCAGGGAGTTTCGGAGGGCTTTCTTCTGGAAATCATGGTTCTGATGGGTGTCGCACTGGGGTTTGTAGTACTGATGGGCATGGTTCTGTAGGTTCTGGTTCTGATGGGTCCAGTCTTGTGGGGACTGATTCTGGAATTCGGTCTTGCCGGGCTGTCCCGGTCATCATGGGTTATCAGTCAGACTGTTTTGTTGGAAATTTCAGTTTTGAAAAGCGTCTGGAATCCACTTTTAAAGGCGGGGGTACTGTAATGATCGCTGCTGCAGCAGCTATTACTGGAAGTATTAGTGCTGCAGCTCAGGCAGTTCTGATCTATTTCCATGCAAGTTGCATAGCTTTGTCTGTCTTTCCCTGCTGTCAGCTTGTGACTGATTATCATTCACCTGTGTGGGAATCTGCATGTCTGCTCCCATTGGATGACCTCAGTATAAAGATCTGCTTCCTGCAGGGTTTCCTTGGGTTTTCATAGCTTCAGCTTAAGCCTGTCTTGCTGTCGCTTTAGCCCCCGATCGTGTTTCTTGTTAAAGATACTTTGCTGGTCTTTGCATCATATATTGGTTCATTGCCAATATATATGCATACCAGCACGTTTATTATTTTCCTTGTATTTGTGTTACGTTGATACACCAGTGCCGCTGATGTATACGTACACGAACTGTTTATATCCTGTGTGCAGTTAGTCAGCTTTCCAGCACGTTTTGGTAGGTTGCGCGTACCGTGACCACCCGTGCTGAGGTAGTTACCCTGCTCCTGGTTCTGTTTGTGGATTGCGTTCATCTCTGCGAAGAGATAGCGAATCCTTCTGAATCCTGTCCTGTTACCGTTTGTGGATTGCGTTCATCTCTGCGAAGAGATAACGAATCCTTCTGAATCCTGTTCTGTTACTGTTGGTGGATTGCGTTCATCTCTGCGAAGAGATAACGAATCCTTCTGAATCCTGTTCTGTTACCGTTTGTGGATTGCGTTCATCTCTGCGAAGAGATAGCGAATCCTTCTGAGTCCTGTTCCCTGTATTACTCCAGTCTTAGTCAGCGTTCCTGCTTATGTCATATATCGGTTCATTGCCGATATATACATATGTTAGTCAGACGTTACAAATAGTTTCATTGATAGCTGTAATTGTAATACGCTAGGAAAACATACTTATTGTATATTTATCTGTGTTACGTTCATCTATCTTAATCCTGCTGTTTTCTGACTATTCTGTCCTGTCTTTGTGAGGCACGCCATCGCCGCATCGCATTGGCTGCCTCATTCCAGTCTGTCTGGTTTTGGACGCTTGCTGTCGCTAAGTAGCCGCTAGCTAGCAAGCGTTCATTCTGACTACCTGTCCTGATCTCCTCAGTTCTGGTTTATGCGCTCAGCGCTACTTTGCGCTGAGACGTTATAACGAAAGCATTGTTTGTGGCTGTCAGATCTGCACCGGCTCTGTGCGCCACAATCTCCTATTGGAGTCAGTCCTCCCCTCCACTATACTAGGGATAGCCTGTTTCCTGGTGCTAGTGTGTGTACCTCCTCCACGCCAGCTCATGCGTTGCATGCTGACTGTGGAGAATACACCACCAAGCTTAACATTGTGCTATGATAGTGCATAGGCCACAGCATTTGTCATTTACAGATGGCAATATCCCCTGGGATTTTATACTACACATCTGTTGTGAAAGATACCTGAAAGGTTATTTGTTCTGCAAAATTTTGGGGGATTGTACAGGTTGCTGATTTTAACATGCAATTTATATGAAACATTTGTCCAGAACTGTTCGAGAAAATGTTTTTGTACAAAAACACGGTGCTGCTGCATGTGCTTGGGTAATATCTTTTAGATAGGTAAAATCGGGTTTGCTAAAGAGAATAGCTTCTCACTGATTGTACTTTAACTAAACTCACTGTGTAATTACTGCAATCCAGATGTAAAATTGTATATTATTTTATGCACAAGGCTGTTCTCAATTTATGCCATGGTTGTGTTCCAGGAAAGACACATGTAAACCAAATTTAGCTTAAATGAAACAAAATGATAATGAGCATGGTGTCCTTTCAAAGAATGAATCAAACGCCCTTAAACTGAAATGCTCCTGCACCATATTTTTATTGTATATTTAATATAAGAGAAAGAAATTGATTGTAGTTGTAAATTCTCTGTATACTAGGATAAAGTCCTAAAATGTTTTCCGTTCATTTTTTTTAAAGCTGACTTGGCTCTGCTCTTGCTGATATTTATTTGACCTTAAGCTCTGATTCAATGTTCAAGCCATCACTGCAGTCTCCATCCATAAAAGGCTTTTTATGCCAGCATAGTGTTAGATCAAGGCTTGAACACCTTTATAACACTGGAACATAAGTTACTCTTTCAGCATATAATTACCTTGGTAAATAAGGCATTAACACAGGAAAAATAACCTTCAGAGCCTGATTTAGCAGGGTAATGAATTTAATCCCAGACGCTGTCTCATTTACATAGCTTGAAACCTAAAAAAATATTAAAATAAAACATCAAAGTCCTCTGCTGCTGTTACAAGCGAAGAACACGTCCCGAATCTGACCTGATGCATTCTTAGATTGCTTTGTTGTTTCTGCTATCTTATCACTGCAATGCACCATTACTTCAAAAACAAGCTCATGCCATGCTCAAGAAATTATTCTACAACTCACTCAAGATACACTGAATAAAGTCTTAACTATTGTAATATACCTTTTTGTGTACTACAGCTCCGTTAGTCTTTATTGGGTTTACACCAACCCTGTGGTCATTTAAAAGGAAACCTAGACTAAAAGGGATTATATACTGTAAGTTTAAATAGTGGACTTCTATATTAATACAGCTGGCTTAACTGTTCTCATTTTCTTCGCTGATACTGTCTTATATAAAATTGTCAGGCTATCCAATCTTCATGCAATTAGTAGCTGCTTTATAATGTGTAGAACACCACTACATCAGTCCATTGGGATAATATCAAAAACACTACTCCATAACCATAACCAATTGCATACAACTAATGCATATGTTATATGAGATATTGGTGTGGTGGGTCACCGGAATAATAAATGGATGTTGTGTGTTCAGACATTTTATAAATCACACATGTAACATGCAGATCATTAAGGGGTGTGGCTCCACTGGCTACGCACTTGTTTTAGATCATTAGCATTATTTCCAAAGGAATCAAACCATGGACAACATTGATAACTTCTTTTCACTTTAGCCTTTCCATAGAGGATCACCAGGATTCCTTTTTTGACCATCACATTTTGGTCCTCTTTTCCACATTTAAAGCAGAAATAAACTTCTGAGATAATGAATTGTAAGCGCAGTACAGGTAAGAAATGCAACATTAGTAGCAAAGAAAAGAGTCTCATTGTTTTCCAGTACAGGAAGAGTTAAAAAAAGTCAGTTGTTAATATATGCAAAAAAGATTCTCTGAGCTCTTTGACCCACTGGGTCAAATGCAGACCTGTTTTCTGAAGCACATAAACAGCCAAGAAACAATGAGGCAGCTTGAGATAAGGTTTAACTGCAGGGATGTTCAAAGGGTTATTATTTCTGCTGTTTTTAATAGCTTAAAAATTATGCGGAGTGTGGTTTGTAAACTGCAAATATGAAAGCATGGTGCAAGGTTATAAAAAAAAAAGCTATATAACTGAAAATAAAAATGAACATCTTTTCTTTGCTACTAACATTCTATTTGTTATCCATATTATACATACAATTCATTATATCATACTTTTTTTTTCTTCGCTTTAGGTTTGCTTTAAATGAAAAAAATAACTTATTTCCAAATTCCTAGAAAATGTCTAGAAATTTTTACTATCTAAGATATTTGTCTTCTCCCTCTTTCTTCTTGTATTACAAGAGGGGCATGGCTGTCACAGATAACCCTCCTCCCGCTCTTTGCTATTGGTGTGGCTATGATTATGGGGGGTGATGGGATACAGTATGTTGTGGGTCACTGTGGAATGAGACAGCTGGTTTGGGGGAAAGAGTGGGGCTCAGAGTGCAGTCACACTGCATCAGTTGTGTTGCAGATCAATGCATGTCAACTCAACGTCCATGCAATTCTATAGGCCATCTCTGCATTGTAACTGATCACATTATTCTAACTTGCTACATACAGGCTTTGAATGAACGTGTATGTTATAATGCGTACAGTGTCCATCGCAGTTCACACACATTATAACGCATACGTTATGGAATGCACAGAATGGGAATCCTGTCTCAGCCTGGCTCCCAGTGTATGGGTGGAAGTGAGGGGTGGAGATGGGGCAGCAGACTATGGGATAGCAGACTATGGGACAGAAGTTAGGTCACATGACACCCAAACCTGAGATGCTCAAAATTGCAAAAGTGGCTTAGGGGTACAGCTATTTTTAGGGAGTGGGATGAGAGATGGAGAAAGAAAAAGAAAACTTGAAAGTGGGTTTTAAGTCGTTTAAAACTGCCATTTAGATGCTTGAAGTGTCTACTTGTAAATTTACAAACCTTAAATACAGCATTCTTCTCGTTTACGAGATACTCAAAAATCAAATGTCCAACATTTGTAACAATAACTGACATCTTCCTCAGCACTTTTTACAGAGCATACTAAATCATTCATTTTTCTGACTGTCTCTATAGAAGCTAAGAAACTAATTCCACCGCAGTCCTACTTCCCTACCATTACCTATGGTCAGTTCAAGGGTAAGCCATGACAGGGCACTGTTAATGACTGTAAGACATTTACTGATTGCTTTCTCTAGGAATTCATTTTCCATAGAACCCTTCAGAATACATGTGCAGGCGCCTGTAGAGACTGAGGTTTAGCAGCTTTGATGAAGGGGGAGTGCTGCAAAATATATAAGTGTAATGCATTAGGAAGGGCAAAGACAAGGAGATTACACACATCATAATCAAATAACCCTCTGCTGGCAATAAGGGAGGTGTCCAGGTGTCACACACAGATGTGCACTTAACGCACAAGGTCTGACATCCTTTTTCTTTCTTTCTTTTTTATTTTTATTAATAAAATTTAAAGTAGCTACATAATAATTTTCAGGTGGACCTATAAGCTAATATTGCACTTTACATACATCATTAATGGGTAACTTTCTTCGCCTCCTAACATTTTAGACATAATTCAGTGGGTTTGAGTTCTGATTTCAGGACACTCCTGTGCACAAAACAATTGAGTCATAAACAGAGAAATGTAAATCCAAAAATGATTCTCACAGGACAAAAAAAACGTAGAATACAATTGACCTACATATTGCACTGATACATGGGTAGTAAAGGAAGCAGGAAATGTGGGTCCTGGAGAGCCACAGAATTTTGTGCAGCTCTATAGGCACCCATAAAATATCGTTTGCCTACTATAAACTATATTTGCGTGTTGGTGCCTATAGTGGCACCCAATATTTATTACTTATTGGGGAGCCCAACATTTAGCATTTTATTTGCAGGGGACAGTTAAGGTTAGGCCTGGGGGAGGCGATTAAGGTTAGACCTGGGGGGTGGAGGGGGCGATTAAGGTTAGGAAGGGGGGGTGGTTAGGGTTAGGCATAGGTAGAGGGAGAGTTATATGTGAGAACATGGTTAGGTTTAACTGTGGTCATTTAACCGTATCATTTACCGATATTTTACGATCGTAATTTGCACTTTATACTAAGGAGATATCAGTAAATGTACCGATATCCTACTAGCCAATATTTCGGGCACCCAAATATTTTCAGGCACCGTTTTTGCATGTATGCGTAGTAAACATTTATGAGATAGGAGTTGATAATCTAGACCTAGTTGGCTGCTGCTGTTTTTATTTTTTTTTATTTTTTTATGTTGAATTATATTTTTAAACAGTATTTTTATTTTTATTTTTTTCATTAGAAACTAATAGATTTTTAATATTAAACTTTGATTAGACAAAATCATAACCTTTCCATGGAACATAAATGTCTTGGAACATACAGTATTTCTTTTCTTTGTTATCTCTATTGCAATGAATGATAAAATAATCCACCTTCGGTTGGTTAGCAGTGAATGGAGAGCAGCAAATGTGGCCTTGGATGTAGAGGTTGTATTGCCTGCATCCTACGCAGCCCGCGTGTTTGTGAATCATTTATGTCCAGAATGTCAGGAATCACATTTGCTTTACCTTGAATCAAATAATAGTCCTTACAATGTGTACACCAAAAGCGAGAGGCTTACATTTGTAATGAGGCAGAAATGTAATTATATCATCACAAATTTCATCCCACCACATTTAATTAAGCACTATTGGTGTCATGTAATGAAATGCCTAATCAAATTACATAGTGTGATGCCAGCGCTTGCTATGTGTTTAAAATATGCCATTTAAGTTACCAAATATAATTCTCAACAATTCTTCGAAGTCTGTCTTTTAATCATATGAAAATAGTTTGTGTATAAATATACTAACACGAGCCGTATGAGGTGCAATTAAGAGCTTTAATTAACATCTGGCTTTAATTAACACATGTCAGAATTTCTTTTTATAGTAATGAGGAGGGGTGAAATATATTAATTCTAATAAATAAAGGCCACTAGCCATTCAGTTTCATTTAATTACAAAGTAATTTATTTTAGATGGAGGGTGATTAAGAAATCTGAATTGTTAACTTACGATTGCCTCCAGAGCCCCACTGTGCCGCCTAATATTTCTCTATCAATCTCCTCTTGTCACCATTTCTACTTCTGTGTCTGTCTTGTCATATGACAAGATCTTCCATTGGCTAGTCATCCATAATGACAAGATTAACAAAAAAGTAAATAAGGTCCCAGTTGTAATAGAAATGGGCTCAATGTAATGCCACTAGAGGATGCTAGAGACTAGTATGAGTCAATATTATTATTGATTATTTATATATCACTGACATATCTGCTGCACTTTATTTAATGTATATACTTGGCTTTAAGTCTACAAATTTAGGTCTGACTGATTAAAAAATGTATAGGAGTTGATTTTTACACGAGTCACAAGCAAAACTGAGCACACTGAGTAATGTGTGTACTATTTGTGACATTCCCATTTGTAGCAATTTGTCCAGTGGAAAGTGACACTTTCTTGATAAAGGAAATGCCAAGAAAACACAAGTGTGAAAGTCCTGGCCACAACAATGAACAAGGAAAGGGGCAGGGGGGGGGGGGGGGAGAATATTGGGCTGCAAGAAAGGGAATAAGTAATTGCTGCACTGGGGGGGGGGGGGGGGGGGGAGTTATTGGCTGCACTTTAGGGGCAGTAGGGGTTAATAGCTGCAATACGTTATGTAGTGCAGTCTCATTAACCCTTCCTGGTCCCCAAGTGCAGCTGTTAATTCCTCCTGCTCCCAAAGTGCAGCCATTAACTTTGCTGGGTAGACTTATACTTGAGTCAATAAAAAAAATTCCAGCTTAAAGAGAATCTGTATTGTTAAAATCGCACAAAAGTAAACATACCAGTGCGTTAGGGGACATCTCCTATTACCCTCTGTCACAATTTCGCTGCTCCCCGCCACATTAAAAATGGTTAAAAACAGTTTTAAAAAGTTTGTTTATAAACAAACAAAATGGCCACCAAAACAGGAAGTAGTTTGATGTACAGTATGTCCACACATAGAAAATGCATCCATACACAAGCAGGCTGTATACACCCTTCCTTTTTAATCTCAAGAGATCACTTGTACAGGATCTTCTCAAAAAATTAGCATATTGTGATAAAGTTCATTATTTTTTGTAATGTACTGTTAAACATTAGACTTTCATATATTTTAGATTCAAATACACACAACTGAAGTAGTGCAAGCCTTTTATTGTTTTAACCACTTCCCGACCGCCCACTACACAGGGGCGGCGGGGAAGTGGAGCCCTGCAGGACGGCCTCACCCACAGAGGCGGCGGTCCATTTAAGGGCATGGGCGGAGCGATCGCGTCATCCGTGACGCGATCCTCCGCCGGCGCCTGTCACCGCTCGCTCGCCGCAACATCCCGCCGGCTATACGGAAGCGCCGGCGGGATGTTAACCCCGCGATCGCCGCATACAAAGTGTATAATACACTTTGTAATGTTTACAAAGTGTATTATACAGGCTGCCTCCTGCCCTGGTGGTCCCAGTGTCCGAGGGACCACCAGGGCAGGCTGCAGCCACCCTAGTCTGCACCCAAGCACACTGATTTCTCCCCCCCCTGCCCCAGATCGCCCACAGCACCCATCAGACCCCCCCCTGCCCACCCCCCAGACCCCTGTTTGCACCCAATCACCCCCCTAATCACCCATCAATCACTCCCTGTCACTATCTGTCAACGCTATTTTTTTTTTATCCCCCCCCCCTGCTCCCTGCCCCCTCCTGATCACCCCCCACCCCTCAGATTCTCCCCAGACCCCCCCCCAGACCACCCCCCCCCCTGTTTACTGTATGCATCTATCCCCCTGATCACCTGTCAATCACCTGTCAATCACCTGTCAATCACCCGTCAATCACCCATCAATCACCCGTCAATCACCCCCTGACACTGCCACCCATCAATCAGCCCCTAACCTGCCCCTTGCGGGCAATCTGATCACCCACCCACACCAATAGATCGCCCACAGATCCGACATCAGATCACCTCCCAAATCCATTGTTTACATCTATTCTCTCCTCTAAACACCCACTAATTACCCATCAATCACCCATCAATCACCCCCTATCACCACTTGTCACTTTTACCTATCAGATCAGACCCTAATCTGCCCCTTGCGGGCACCCAATCACCCGCCCACACGCTCAGATTGCCCTCTGACCCCCCCTTATCAATTCACCAGTGCATTAATTACATCTGTTCTTCCCTGTAATAACCCACTGATCACCTGTCAATCACCTGCCAATCACCTATCACCCATCAATCACCCCCTGTCACCCCCTGTCACTGCCACCCATCAATCAGCCCCTAACCTGCCCCTTGCGGGCAATCTGATCACCCACCCACACCATTAGATCGCCCGCAAACCCGCCGTCAGATTACCTCCCAAATGTATCGTTTACATCTGTTATCTTCTCTAAACACCCACTAA
Source organism: Hyperolius riggenbachi (assembly GCF_040937935.1). Taxonomy (NCBI): domain Eukaryota; kingdom Metazoa; phylum Chordata; class Amphibia; order Anura; family Hyperoliidae; genus Hyperolius; species Hyperolius riggenbachi. The sequence goes on from NC_090650.1 coordinate 337,895,325, forward strand.
TTACCCATCAATCACCCCCTATCACCACCTGTCACTGTTACCTATCAGATCAGACCCTAATCTGCCCCTTGCGGGCACCCAATCACCCGCCCACACGCTCAGATTGCCCTCAGACCCCCCCCCCCCCCCCCTTATCAATTCGCCAGTGCATTAATTACATCTGTCCTTCCCTGTAATAACCCACTGATCACCTGTCAATCACCTGCCAATCACCTATCACCCATCAATCACCCCCTGTCACTGCCACCCAACAATCAGCCCCTAACCTGCCCCTTGCGGGCAATCTGATCACCCACCCACACCAATAGATCGCCCGCAGATCCGACATCAGATCACCACCCAAGCGCAGTGTTTCCATCTATTCTCTCCTCTAAACACCCACTAATTACCCATCAATCACCCATCAATCACTCCCTATCACCACCTGTCACTGTTACCTATCAGATCAGACCCTAATCTGCCCCTTGCGGGCACCCAATCGACCGCCTACACGCTCAGATTGCCCTCAGACCCCCCTTATCAATTCGCCAGTGCAATATTTACATCTGTTCTCCCCTGTAATAACCCACTGATTACCTGTCAATCACCTATCAATCACCCATCAATCACCCCCTGTCACTGCCACCCATCAATCACCCCCTGTCACTGCCACCCATCAATCACCCGCTGTCACTGCCACCCATCAATCAGCCCCTAACCTGCCCCTTGCGGGCAAACTGATCACCCACCCACACCAATAGATCGCCCACAGATCCGACATCAGATCACCACCCAAGCGCAGTGTTTCCATCTATTCTCTACCCTAAACACCCACTAATTACCCATCAATCACCCCCTGTCACTGCTACCTATCAGATTAGACCCCTATCTGCCCCTAGGGCACTCAATCACCCGCCCACACCCTCAGAATGCCCTCAGACCCCAGCCCTGATCACCTCGCCAGTGCATTGCTTGCATCCATTCCCCCCTCTAATCACACCTTGAGACACCCATCAATCACCTCCTGTCACCCCCTAGCACACCTACCCATCAGATCAGGCCCCAATTTGCCCCGTGTGGGCTCCTGATCACTCGGCCAAACCCTCAGACCCCCTTCCGATCACCTCCCCAGTGCATGGATTGCATCTATTTTCCCCTCTAACCACCCCCTGAGACACCCATCAATCACCTCCTGTCACCCCCCTAGCACTCCTATCCATCAGATCAGGCCCAATACAACCTGTCATCTAAAAGGCCACCCTGCTTATGACCGGTTCCACAAAATTCGCCCCCTCATAGACCACCTGTCATCAAAATTTGCAGATGCTTATACCCCTGAACAGTCATTTTGAGACATTTGGTTTCCAGACTACTCACGGTTTTGGGCCTGTAAAATGCCAGGGCGGTATAGGAACCCCACAAGTGACCCCATTTTAGAAAAAAAAGACACCCCAAGGTATTATGTTAGGTGTATGACGAGTTCATAGAAGATTTAATTTTTTGTCAAAAGTTAGCGGAAATTAATTTTTATTGGTTTTTTTTCACAAAGTGTCATTTTTCACTAACTTGTGACAAAAAATAAAATCTTCTATGAACTCGCCATACACCTAACGGAATACCTTGGGGTGTCTTCTTTCTAAAATGGGGTCACTTGTGGGGTTCCTATACTGCCCTGGCATTTTAGGGGCCCTAAACCGCGAGGAGTAGTCTAGAAAACAAATGCTTCAAAATGACCTGTGAATAGGACGTTGGGCCCCTTAGCGCACCTAGGCTGCAAAAAAGTGTCACACATGTGGTACCGCCGTACTCAGGAAAAGTAGTATAATGTGTTTTGGGGTGTATTTTTACACATACCCATGCTGGGTGGGAGAAATTTCTATGTAAATGGACAATTGTGTGTAAAAAAATCAAACAATTGTCATTTACAGAGATATTTCTCCCACTTAGCATGGGTATGTGTAAAAATACACCCCAAAACGCATTATACTACTTCTCCTGAGTACAGCGGTACCACATGTGTGGCACTTTTTTACACCCTAAGTACGCTAAGGGGCCCAAAGTCCAATTTAGGATTTCACAGGTCATTTTGCGACATTTGGTTTCAAGACTACTCCTCACGGTTTAGGGCCCCTAAAATGCCAGGGCAGTATAGGAACCCCACAAATGACCCCATTCTAGAAAGAAGACACCCAAAGGTATTCCGTACGGAGTATGGTGAGTTCATAGAAGATTTTATTTTTTGTCACAAGTTAGCGGAAAATGACACTTTGTGAAAAAAAACTATTAAAATCAATTTCCGCTAACTTGTGACAAAAAAATAAAATCTTCTATGAACTCACCATACTCCTAACGGAATACCTTGGGGTGCCTTCTTTCTAAAATGGGGTCATTAGTGGGGTTCCTATACTGCCCTGGCATTTTAGGGGCCCTAAACCGTGAGGAGTAGTCTTGAAACAAAAATGACCTGTGAAATCCTAAAGGTACTCATTGGACTTTGGGCCCCTTAGTGCAGTTAGGGTGCAAAAAAGTGCCACACATGTGGTATCGCCGTACTCGGGAGAAGTAGTACAATGTGTTTTGGGGTGTATTTTTACACATACCCATGCTGGGTGGGAGAAATACCTCTGTAAATGACAATCTTTTGATTTTTTTACACACAATTGTCCATTTACAGAGGTATTTCTCCCACCCAGCATGGGTATGTGTAAAAATACACCCCAAAACACATTGTACTACTTCTCCCGAGTATGGCGATACCACATGTGTGGCACTTTTTTGCACCCTAACTGCGCTAAAGGGCCCAAAGTCCAATGAGTACCTTTAGGATTTCACAGGTCATTTTGAGAAATTTCGTTTCAAGACTACTCCTCACGGTTTAGGGCCCCTAAAATGCCAGGGCAGTATAGGAACCCCACAAATGACCCCATTTTAGAAAGAAGACACCCCAAGGTATTCCGTTAGGAGTATGGTGAGTTCATAGAAGATTTTATTTTTTGTCAAAAGTTAGCGGAAATTGATTTTAATTGTGTTTTTTCACAAAGTGTCATTTTCCGCTAACTTGTGACAAAAAATAAAATCTTCTATGAACTCGCCATACTACTAACGGAATACCTTGGGGTGTCTTCTTTCTAAAATGGGGTCATTTGTGGGGTTCCTATACTGCCCTGGCATTTTAGGGGCCCTAAACCGTGAGGAGTAGTCTTGAAACGAAATTTCTCAAAATGACCTGTGAAATCCTAAAGGTACTCATTGGACTTTGGGCCCTTTAGCGCAGTTAGGGTGCAAAAAAGTGCCACACATGTGGTATCGCCGTACTCAGGAGAAGTAGTATAATGTGTTTTGTGGTGTATTTTTACACATACCCATGCTGAGTGGGAGAAATATCTCTGTAAATGGACAATTGTGTGTAAAAAAAATTAACAAATTGTCATTTACAGAGATATTTCTCCCACCCAGCATGGGTATGTGTAAAAATACACCCCAAAACACATTATACTACTTCTCCTGAGTACGGCAATACCACATGTGTGGCACTTTTTTGCAGCCTAACTGCGCTAAGGGGTCCAAAGTCCAATGAGCACCTTTAGGCTTTACAGGGGTGCTTACAATTTAGCACCCCCCAAAATGTCAGGACAGTAAACACACCCCACAAATGATCCCATTTTGGAAAGTAGACCCTTCAAGGTATTCAGAGAGGGGCATGGTGAGTCCGTGGCAGATTTCATTTTTTTTTGTCGCAAGTTAGAAGAAATGGAAACTTTTTTTTTTTTTTTTTTTTCTCACAAAGTGTCATTTTCCGCTTACTTGTGACAAAAAATAATATCTTCTATGAACTCACTATGCCTCTCAGTGAATACTTTGGGATGTCTTCTTTCCAAAATGGGGTCATTTGGGGGGTATTTATACTATCCTGGAATTCTAGCCCCTCATGAAACATGACAGGGGGTCAGAAAAGTCAGAGATGCTTGAAAATGGGAAAATTCACTTTTGGCACCATAGTTTGTAAACGCTATAACTTTTACCCAAACCAATAAATATACACTGAATGGGTTTTTTTTTATCAAAAACATGTTTGTCCACATTTTTCGCGCTGCATGTATACAGAAATTTTACTTTATTTGAAAAATGTCAGCACAGAAAGTTAAAAAAATCATTTTTTTGCCAAAATTCATGTCTTTTTTGATGAATATAATAAAAAGTAAAAATCGCAGGAGCAATCAAATAGCATCAAAAGAAAGCTTTATTAGTGACAAGAAAAGGAGCCAAAATTCATTTAGGTGGTAGGTTGTATGAGCGAGCAATAAACCGTGAAAGCTGCAGTGGTCTGAATGGAAAAAAAGTGGCCGGTCCTTAAGGGGTAGAAAGCCCTAGGTCCTCAAGTGGTTAATATTGATGATTTTGGCATACAGCTCATGAAAACCCAAAATTCCTATCTCAAAAAATTTGCATATTTCATCCGACCAATAAAAGAAAAGTGTTTTTCAAAACAAAAAAGTCAACCTTCAAATAATTATGTTTAGTTATGCACTCAATACTTGGTCGGGAATTCTTTTGCAGAAATGACTGCTTCAATGCGGCGTGGCATGGAGGCAATCAGCCTGTGGCACTGCTCAGGTGTTATGGAGGCCCAGGATGCTTCGATAGCGGCCTTAAGCTCATCCAGAGTGTTGTGTCTTGCGTCTCTCAACTTTCTCTTCACAATATCCCACAGATTCTCTATGGGGTTCAGGTCAGGAGAGTTGGCAGGCCAATTGAGCACAGTAATACCATGGTCAGTAAACCATTTAGCAGTGGTTTTGGCACTGTGAGCAGGTGCCAGGTCGTGCTGAAAAATGAAATCTTCATCTCCATAAAGCTTTTCAGCAGATGGAAGCATGAACCCACTTTTGAACCAGAAACAGCGGCAGAAGCGCCTGACTTGGGCTACAGAGAAGCAGCACTGGACTGTTGCTCAGTGGTCCAAAGTACTTTTTTCGGATGAAAGCAACTTTTACATGTCATTCGGAAATCAAGGTGCCAGAGTCTGGAGGAAGACTGGGGAGAGGAAAATGCCAAAATGCCTGAAGTCCAGTGTCAAGTACCCACAGTCAGTGATGGTCTGAGGTGCCATGTCAGCTGCTGGCGTTGGTCCACTGTGTTTTATCAAGGGCAGGGTCAATGCAGCTAGCTATCAGGAGATTTTTGAGAACTTCATGCTTCCATTTGCTGAAAAGCTTCATGGAGATGAAGATTTCATTTTTCAGCACGACCTGGCACCTGCTCACAGTGCCAAAACCACTGGTAAATGGTTTACTGACCATGGTATTACTGTGCTCAATTGGCCTGCCAACTCTCCTGACCTGAACCCCATAGAGAATCTGTGGGATATTGTGAAGAGAAAGTTGAGAGACGCAAGACCCAACACTCTGGATAAGCTTAAGGCTGCTATCGAAGCATCCTGGGCCTCCATAACACCTGAGCAGTGCCACAGGCTGATTGTCTCCATGCCACGCCGCATTGAAGCAGTAATTTCTGCAGAAGGATTCCCGACCAAGTATTGAGTGCATAACTGAACATAATTATTTGAAGGTAGACTTTTTTTGTTTTAAAAACACTTTTCTTTTATTGGTCGGATGAAATATGCTAATTTTTTGAGATAGGAATTTTGGGTTTTCATGAGCTGTATGCCAAAATCATCAATATTAAAACAATAAAAGGCTTGAACTACTTCAATTGTGTGTATTTGAATCTAAAATATATGAAAGTCTATTGTTTATCAGTACATTACAAAAAATAATGAACTTTATCACAATATGCTAATTTTTTGAGAAGATCCTGTATGTTTCTTTCCCCCTGTAATGTCAGGCTGTTTCTTCCTGCAGAGTGCAGACAGCTCTGCATGTATGTAATTCCTCAGTATGTGAAAGCCCAGCCAGCTCAGAGGAGGATTTATCCAGCTTGTAAAAGATAATAGAGCAGAGAGAAGCTGCTCTAATCCTAAATAACACACAGGCAGTGTGCAGAGAGGGGCCTGGAGGGGGGGGGATGCATCACAGAACCACAACACTGAAAAACTTGGCAGCCTTCCAGACACAGGCTGACAAGTCTGACAAGAGAAAGATAAGTTGATTTATTACAGAGATGGTGATAGTAGAACGGGCTGCAGTAAGCCAGAGGACATTAGAATAGATTTTGGAACTTGTAGGATGGAAGAAAACCGGATGAAATTTTTGTTACGGAGTCTCTTTAAAAGGGTTAAATTAATGGAGTCGACTTTTATACAAGAGGTTGACTTATATTCAAGGATATAGGGTCAGTCATGTCAATAATTGTCATTTGAAGGAGTTAACGCTCTTTACCATAGTCAGTCATTGTCTTATGTCTTGTATTATCTATCTCTTCCTATTGTACACTAAGGCCATTTTTTTGTTTGTTTTTTTGGGTGGGATCAATTGTCCTACCTTTATGTTTTTGGGATGTGGGTGGAAACCTTCTTGCTGTAGTACAAGATTGTAACCAGCAAATCAGTTGTGACCATTAATCATTTGATCAGTTTGATCTTCTGCTTGTCCATGAGTTCTTCTCCACAAGTGCAACTTTGATGCTAAGCAGTTGCTACTAATGTTATCCAAGGTAAATACCGTATTTCGCGCCATATAAGACGCTCCGGAATATAGGACGCACCCAGGTTTAGAGGGCAAAAACCAGGGGAAAAAATATATATATACTAAACCTGGGGCGTCCATGTTCCAGGAGCGTCTTGTACATGTTATCCCCCAAATGGTACTCCTGTGTGCTCCATCTGTCCTACATCTGTCCTGCTGTGTGCCCCATGTGTCCTGCTGTGTGCCCCCATGTGTCCTGCTGTGTGCCCCCATGTGTCCTGCTGTGTGCCCCCATGTGTCCTGCTGTGTGCCCCCATGTGTCCTGCTGTGTGCCCCCATGTGTCCTGCTGTGTGCCCCATGTGTCCTGCTGTCTGCCCCATGTGTCCTGCTGTCTGCCCCCATGTGTCCTGCTGTCTGCCCCCATGTGTCCTGCTGTGTGCCCCATGTGTCCTAATGTGTGCCCCATGTGTCCTAATGTGTGCCCCATGTGTCCTAATGTGTGCCCCTTCTCCCCATGTGTCCTCCTGTGTCCTGTCCCCACCCACACGTGCCTCAGCTTTTGCCCTCTAATCACCTCCTGCCCCCCATGTGCAACTCCCCCGGTCCCCCCTGCGTGCCTCCGATATCCCAGCGTGTCTCCGATATCCCTATTGTATGTATTTCCCCCCTCAGTGTCTGCAGCATCAGCGGCTTACCAGATCCATGCTGCCGCGAGAACTGCAGACACCCGGCATCTCCATACGCTTCCTCTATTGTGCGCTTGTACTCATGACATCATCAGTACAAGCGCACAATAGAGGAAGCGTATGGAGATGCCGGGTGTCTGCAGTTCTCGTGGCGGCATGGATCTGGTAAGCCGCTGATGCTGCAGACACTGAGGGGGGAAATACATACAATAGGGATATCGGAGACACGCTGGGATATCGGAGACACGAGGGGGGACCGGGGGAGTCGCACACGGGGGGCAGGAGGTAATTAGAGGACAAAAGCTGAGGCACGGGGTAGTCTAACGCTGCGGGCACACAGGCAGGGAATCCCCAACATGGCGGCGGGTCGGCGGTTCGGATCGGCGGGCGTTTGCAATTTGGGGATTCCCTGCCTTTGCCGTATAAGACGCAGGGACTTTTTCTCCCCATTTTTGGGGGAGAAAAAGTGCGTCTTATACGGCGCCAAATACGGTAACTGTTAAATGAGTGTGCCATAGATGACAACATTGCAACTCCATGGACCATGACTGCTTGGCTATATGGGCTGGCATATGGCAAATGCCTTTTTTATTGATTAATGTATAGTTTGGATGTGCCAATGGTGTAGAGCACCATATAAAAATAACGGTGCAAAAGAGAAAACGTTTCTGCTGGCACTCGATGCCAGCTGACCTCCAGCAATCAGCCTCCTGGAAATGTAGTGTGCACCAGCCAAACAACTTGCAATAAGGGAGTAGTAGGAAAAACAGCGCTGGGCAGCAACTACATCTGCTTCCAGTGAATTTGACAGATGAACATACAGAAAACAAGCCAAGGGGGTAATAAGTCGAACAGCCATCTCACGGATAGCCCGCTTCCTCAGAGACCAAAGGACCTTTGGTCTCCGAGGAAGCGGGCTATCCGTGAAACGGCTGTTAGACCTATTACCCCCTTGGCTTGTTTTCTGTATGTTCATCTGTCAATGAATTCACTGGAAGCAGATGCAGTTGGTGCCCAGCGCTCTGTTTCCTACTACTCCCATATAAAAATAAATGGTACACAGTCGGGGACATCAGACTTGGAGAAGTCTTTAGGAATACTGCTGACAAGTTAAGCAACAATAAATAATGCCAAGCAGCATCTAAAGCAAAATAAATTTTGCAGTACATAAAATGGGAAATAAAATAACAAGATGCTGGTACACTACTGTCTCTGTATAAAGCTCATTTAACCACTTGAGGACCAGAGGTTTATACCCCCCTAGTGACCAGGCCATTTTTCACTATTTGGCACTTCACAACTTTAACGGTTTATTGCTCGAATTTTACTTCCTTTTCTTCTCACAAATAGCATTCATTTAGAGGTACCTGATTGCTGCGGCAATTTTTTTTTTATTGATTAAAAAAAACATAAATATTGGTAAAATACATACAGATATGTTTATTGGCTTCAGCTGTAATTGGCTCTAGACTAAGATGCAAACACTACACATACATAGACACATGGCTATGGCAGAGATTAGATTGTGAGCCCCTCATAGGGACAGTTAACCCTCCTGGCGGTCTAAAAAATTCCTCCAGGAGGCAGCGCAGCAGTTTTTTTTTTTTTTTTAATCATGTAGCGAGCCCAGGGCTCTCTACATGATAGCCGCTGCTCAGCGGCCTCCCCCCACCCGCTTCGATCAGGAAGTCCCGTTCAAAGAACGGGATTTCCTGGAGGGCTTCCCCCGTCGCCATGGCGACGGGGCGGGATGACGTCACCGATTTCGGGATGTCATTGGGAGTCCCGATCCACCCCTCAGCGCTGCCTGGCACTGATTGGCCAGGCAGCGCACGGGGTCTGGAGGGGGGGGGACCGCCCGGCGCGACGGATAGCGGCGATCGAGCGTGGGGCGGCGGCGATCGGTGTGCTGATACAGCTAGCAAAGTGCTAACTGCGTGCATCAAAAAAAAATTAAACAAATTGGGCGAGCAGGGCCGGAGAAAACCATCTGCGCGGCTTACCCCGAACTACGTTCGGGGTTACCGCCAAGGAGGTTAATGGACAAGACTTGTGCAGCGTTGCGTAAGATTTCAACGCTATATAAATATTTATATACATAATTACCTAAATAAACAGCCTGCCAGCTCTGATCTCTGGCTGCAGGCTGATCGCTGCAGTCTCCTGCATGCTGTGACAGGAGAGCGTGCTCGTGCAAGCATGAGCTCCCGTCAAATCTCTCTCCTCGCAAGATGACGCCAGATGGCGGCACGGAGGAACAACAGATCCTCTCTTCCACTGCCAATGTGCGTTATGCGGTCAGCAAGAGGTTAAAGGCCATATCTGGAGTATGGGATACAGTTTTGGGTAACACACTATAGTAAGTACAGAATCAGAATCAGAATTATATTTATTTCGCCAAGTACAACGGGGGTTGTACCCGGAATTATTTTTGGCTCATACAGGGTCGGAGATGGTACAAATACAAACACATGCATGCAATTCAACACATACAATCAGGTACAGTAGTACAAGTAAGCATATGCCTATGTGTACATATCGCACATAACTGAAGTGAAGGACGCGTGGGGAAATCAGGAGTGCTATGTGAGGGGAGCTGCCTGCCAACTATCGACGGCACTCGCTCGCTCCACAGCAGTTCCAGATGCCCGCAGTGTGTCCTGGAAAAGAGTGGATAGAGAAAGAGAGAGAGAGAAAAAGTGAAGGGATAGCTAAGAGAGACAAGAGAAGAACCAAGGCAAGAAGAGAGAGACAGAGGCAGAGTCCTTTTAGGGCTGCAGATTAAAAAACTCCCCTGGGTCCCACAAACAGTCCAATTGATGTGCAAGGATCTCCCGAGGCAGCGGCAGTGAAAGGGGTCCCTCGATGGAGAAAAGACCTCGAGCCAGCTGAAGCAGTAGTGGAGGCCTGACCCTCCAAGCTGTGATAGAGCGACCCGCTTCATCCCGCGTGCAGCACCATGGTGGCGCATGCTCTCATTTGCGGCGGCGACGATAAAGCCTCAGTGCTGAGGAATCAGCATTGTGGATGGAGGACTCTCGGGTGGGCAGTGTTCCCGCCGAAGCCGGCGGCGAAGCGGCTGAGGTAAGCCAGCGGTGTAGACGGATGGAGCACTCACCCGCAGCAGATGGAGCAGCACTGTGGGTGGCCTCCCCGTGGGCACAGGAGGGGATCCTGTGTGGCCTCTCTTGTGGGCCCTCACCCGCAGCACTGTGAGTGGCCCTGCCAGATGGAAGGGGATCCTGTGTGGCCTCTCTTATGGGCCCTCACCCGCAGCACTGTGGGTGGCCCTGCCGGATGGGATCCTGTGTGGCCTCTCTTATGGGCCCTCACCCGCAGCACTGTGGGTGGCCCTGCCGGATCTGGCAGGGACTCCTGTGTGGCCTCTCCCGCGGGCACTCACCGCAGCGGATGGAGCAGCACTGTGGGTGGCCCTGCCGGATGGAAGGGGGTCCTGTGTGGCCTCTCCTGCGGGCACTCACCTGCAGCAGCACCGTGGGTGGCTTTGCCGGATGGAAGGAAGGGGATCCTGTGTGGCCTCTCCTGCGGGCACTCACTCGCAGCAGACAGAGCAGCGGGAACTCACCCGCAGCAGACGGAGCAGCACTGCTGGTGGCCCTGCCGGATGGAGGGGGATCCCGTGTGGCCTCTCCCGTGGGCCGCGGTGGTTGGGTGGTCTCCCTCCGCTGCTGTGGCCCCTGGTGTCCCTGGCAGCAGCACCGAAGTAGTCCCTGGGTAGCAGCGGCGAAGTAGCCCCACGTGGTGAGGGGCCGGGAGGGAAGTGTGGCTGAGAAGTCATGCAGCCACCGGCGTCCTCCTCGATCTCAGTGGTATGGAGCGGCGAGACAAGATCCTCTCTCTTGTGCATCCCCATCTATGGCAGTGGAAAGTCCGCCACCTGCAGCGGCCCTGAGATGGCAGTGGGGGAGCACATGGCTGATCAGCTCACCATGCGATCAGCTGGCAGCCCGCAGCCAGCCATCCGGTAGATGAGAACCTGTCTCCGTGAGCCAGTCCGTGTCTCTGCCTTGTTCCCCGCATCCTCCTCTATAGATTAAGGAGGATTAGGGGGTAAAACATATAGAGAGGGACAGGAGAAAAAGAAGCCGGAGCCCTGTGGCCGTGGCTACCAGTGCGGCGCCATCTTGGATCGTCAACACTGCTCACTGCTCTGCGAAGTACATTGACATTTTAGACTATATAGGTGCAAATAAGGGCAATTTAATACATCAAATGGATGGGAACAGTTAATTTAAGAAGGGATATGGATAAACAGAAGCTGCATTGAACTATTTGTATTTATATTTGAACTACTTGCATTGCATTGAACTTACTATATAATTTATTCTATAAATGGATATGCCAGCACCGTTTTTAGTCACTTGTATGTGTCGTGTCAGCTAACAAATTATCACGTTACCATCGGAGCAATAAGTCCCTTGTGGACAAAAGAGTATTAAACACTGACATTCCTTTCACTTTCATCTCCTCCTCTCTGCTGAAATTAGTGAAGCAACCATCGCTCAACTATCAAAATGAAGGAAACCAATTTGCTAATTAAAGAAAAAATTATGCAAGTCAATGTGGATGCATTAGCCGCAGTAGAGTAGCTTTTTTTTTTTTTTTTGTACATGAAGCAGTTACTACTGTGGCCCATAAGCAATTCATTTTTTTCTCCTGACTTTTCACCTAAGTGATATTTTCACACCTTGTCATGTGTTTTACACCACCAGCAAGCAAGAAAATACTCAAAACAATGTTGATACTAGTGCTTTTTTTAACCAACATTTGGGTATGTTTTCAATGCTGAAAAGTTATTTTAAAGAGAAGATGAAAATGATCTCCTAGGAGATAACTCAGGAGAAAAAGTGAATTGCATATGGGCCTGTACGTCAGGTTCTGTTTACCTGTCCTTCCCATGGACTGTTCTGGTCACAGTCACACATCCACTATTGATATGCTGATAAGAAACTAGAATTTTGGCAGCACGATGGCGTAGTGGTCAACATCTGCAAGGAGTTTTTATGTTCTTTCTGTGTTTACGCGGGTTTCCTCCGGGCACTCTGGTTTTCTCTCGCATCCCAAAAACATACAGATAAGTTAATTGGCTGCCCCCTAAAATTGGCCCTAGACTACAACACATGGATTACATGATACATACATAGACATATGACTCTGGTAGGGACTAGATTGTGAGCCCCTCTGAGGGACAGTTAGTGACAAGACAATATACTCTGTACAGCGCTGCATAATATGTTGGCGCTATATAAATACTTAAATACATTTCAACTAATGCTGTTCTGTGAATCTATGATTTTTTTTTTCTGCTTTTACAAAATTTGTCTCAAGGTCTTGATAATGGTCCTTAAATTATGATATGACACTCATGATGATGATGATGTTAAAAATAAACTTTGGGCCGTTTTCCACTGCGAGGGGTGGGGCTTGTGTGACACTTGTGACACTTGCTGTGATGCGAGAATGCATCGGAATCCCTCTAATGATGTCATGCACGGCTATAGTGATTCGGATGCATGATGTGGTTTAAGGCAGCATGCTGGACAATTTTTTTATTTTTTACTACTACCCGCTTGTGAATTAGATGGAGAAGGAGTTGGGAATACTGGTTGATAACAAGTTAAGCTACAATAATGAATGGCAAGCAGCAGCTAAAGCAGAAAAAAAAAAAAAGTGGCAGCCTGTTGAAGTCAATAGGCTGCATTTTCCTGTCCAAATTTACATGAGGGAAAACACAACGAATCACCCCTAATGGATCAAGCCCTAAAGGCTGTTACATGACCGTTATCAGCAAAGGAAACGATCAGATGTGCTGAAGTTGGGGGATAAAGTAAACATTGTGGAGGTCGTTCCAGTGCTGGGTGCACACGCTAAATGAAACTTGGCTGAGGCAGTTGACAACCTCCACCTCTGCTGAGAATCTAATGCATACAGTGGCTCCCAGTGCCAAGTTACAGAGGGTTCGGAATGTTGTAAATACTAATTTGTGCCTGCTATTAACTTTAGGCCCTTTCACACTTTCACACTTACAAATGCATAATGCTAGCCGTTGGTGCTAGTGTTCTGTGCCGGCGATTTTTGTTTATGTTATAAATGCATATTTTTCACTGGACATTTTAGTGGTTGTTGAGCAACCGCGATTGATATGTATTGCAATCGGGATCGTTCAAAAAGCGCAAAAGAAGCTGCATGTAGCACGTTTTGCGTTTAGCGCTAATTGCAAATTGCCGGCGATCGCGGCAGTGAGATCACTGCCATATACAGTAGTTAGCATTGCAATCCAAGGAGAGTGAAAGGTGTGTGCTTCTGACCAGTTTCACCTGACTTATATACTGGCTGCCTCAAGTCTAATGACTCATTCAAATTTAAACTGACTCTCGTCTAATTAAAATGGCAAAGCGTTGCAAGCTGCAATCGCCTACCAGATAGTGCAGGATCTAAGGCTACCTTCCTGACATTCCTGCAGGAGTTGGCCAATGCACACATTCAATTCTTTGTGTAGTAGTTAGCATTGCGCTGGCGCTTTAAAAAGTGCCATCGGTCGTCGTGGTTTAGTGTGAATGGGCCCTTAAAAAAAAATCTTCTGACCACTGTAGATCTCTGAATATAAAATAAACAGATGGTTTTCTCACTGCACTCACTTGCACCTTCTAATGAGTAATGGAAATAAGGATTACAAAAATCTATTTGTTTTCCATAAATAAGTGTAACAATTGATATTTAGATTAATTCACTTCAATCTCCAATTGATGGATATTTATTAAATAGATCTAAAGAAATTTTTTTGGTGATATATGTGAACTAACCGATAACAACAATGGAGATGTCGGAGATCCTCTGTACAGTTTTTGGGCTGTTCCTTTAAGGCTTCTTTCCCACTAAAGTAAACAGTTGGTCAGCACACCAGCTTCTTCAATGAGCGAAATTTAATCCATCACATGTCAACACTAATGTTAACAATTGTTTCGGGGCCACAGAGGGTCCCCTTCATCAGAACAGTGCAGACAAAACCCTGTGGCCCCGAAACAATTGTTAACATTAGTGTTGACATGTGATGGATTAAATTTCGCTCATTGAAGAAGCTGGTGTGCTGACCAACCGTTTACTTCTGTGATATTACTCTGGATGTTGCTTAGCATCCCAGGTCATGCACCCGAAACTATTACTGGGATAATTGTGCCTCTCCACACCCTCTCTACTTATCCTTCATTCCCACTAAGACGTGTTAGATGACACGTTAAGTTCACATAACGTGCCCCTAACGCAACGCCTGGTGGTGTTGGAGCAGGACGCTACCAAGAGCCGCGTTAAAAGCAGCTCTTGGTACGCCCGCTCTGTCGGATGCGCTGCGGAGACCACGTGAGCGGAGCTCTCCGCATCACGTGGTCCCGCCAGCCAATCAGCAGCCGCTCCTGGAAGTAAACACTGCAAGTGCAGTGAATATATAGTAGCCATGTGCCTGGCTAAGTAGCGGCCTCTCCCCGCCTCTCCGCCCACAAAATAAAAAAAACACCCATACTGAGCATGTGCAAACAGTCTAACGTGGCTTAAGCCGCTAGAACGCACAGTATGCTGCACTTCAAACGAACATGCAGCGTTACTGTGTAACGCAACGTGGGCACTGTGAACAGCCCATTGATTTTTCATTGCTGTGTGGTGGGGTGCGTTACAGGCTGCACTAACGTGTGCCTGTAACGTCCCACTGTGAAAACAGCCTAATACTTTCCTCCTATTAAAAAACAAAAAAGTATGTGTTCTTGTGGTGCCCAAGAACACATCCTTTTTTTGTTTTTTAATTGTGAATTTTCTGCTAGCTAGACAGCCTTTATGTTTTACAGCTAGACAGCCTTTACATTATACATTCAGTTTTAATGATTCTACTGTATTGCACACTTTACATTTAAACTTCCTCCAGCTGTTACCCAGGAGTACATATTGGGTATGGTGCCAGTTTGATTGAGTGCTTGTTAAGCTGTAGTGATTACCAGGAGTGTTGAATTCCTATTTGCCTGACAGTAAAGCTGGCACCATTTTTGCTTTTATGTACAGTGTTTATTCTCGCACTTTTTCAAGTCTTCCGCAATCTTACTTAAAAAAAAAAAAGTGACGATAAGTAAAGAGTTTAATTATTTATCAGAGAACAGGATGAACAGACTAATTGAATGTCTTAGTAAAAGTAACATATGCATTTACTGCACACCATTTACTTCTAGATGAACATGTTTTATTCACAAATGTACTGTAATAATGACACTGCGGGGGAAACAGCAAGATCACAAACCTTTCCAATTTTTTTTTTCTAACTAATCCTGAACTGCAGATTTTTTTAAATGTATTTATTTTTTGAAAATGAACAGCCAGAACTACAATGAACTTAATTTTAACAAAAAAATCCCTCTCATTCCTTTAACGTTTAGCACACGTTCTGTAACTTTTTTTTATTTTTGAGAGTTTTCCGTTTTAGGTATAAAATTGTATATAAAGGGCGTTGCTTGCTGATTCAACTTAGTAAGGCTTTCGAAAGGTTGGATTTGGCTCACACTCGTAACTACAGGGAAGCAGCTGCGGCGACTGCATGGGGGGCCCAGAGGTGTGTGTGTGTGTGTGGGGGGGGGGGGGGTACCTACTAACCTACTAACCTTCCCACTCTCTGATACTCCAGAACAGGTGTTTTGTGGCTACACTTGTTATGGGTGTGAAGATCCTGATGGCCACACTTGGTTTATGACCCTTGTAAGATGAGCACCCAGGAAGTGAGGGTCATGAAGAAGTGTCAAAGGAAAAGTTGTGAACATTAAGAGGCCCCATGGAAGTTTTGCTGGGGGCCCCATGATTTGTAGTTCTGCCCCTGATTTGACTAAATATTTTTCCTGTTTTACTATCAACTAAAAATGATAAAAGTTTTTGGTTTTTGTTTGTGCTGTACATCGGATAATATTAGGTGTCATCATACTGGGTAAATGGTCAGTGCATTGAGTGGCCCATTTATAAATGTGGAATTTGCTTGATCACCATAAAACCGATGTAATTTCTGCTGAAACAGCAGTTACATTAATTACCGTGGCACTCACATTCTGTGGATAATGGCAGATGAAGTTAACGCTGTGGACAAATGGATGAATTAAGTGCAAGGAGAATTAAAGCAAAATTGGAATAGATGCCAAGAGGGAGGATTCTTATTGGTCAGTCTGTGCAGCTGCTTCACAGGGCATGTATTTTTCACCACTCTTGCCTCTTTTTTTTTTTTTTTTTTTTTTTTTTTTTTCCTGGAAATTTTTTTTTTTTATAAAATTGCCCTTCTTGTTTTTGTGATCCGGCCACTTCTGATCTGAGGCTTCATTTTATGAATGGAACTTTTGGTTTTTGTTTTAGAGCAAATCCAGTGGGTGATCAAAACTCTGTTTGACACAATAAATTAATCGAACTCCACCTCAAAAATACGGAAACATATTATTTTTGAATAATGCAATTGACGCAATCGGCAGGTGGACAAAGTGTCAAATTTAAGCCAGATAACCATTTCTTTAAAGCCTGGAACCCACTAGAGCTTTTTTTTTTTTTAAGCGTTTAGGGAGCGCTTTCAATCGCTAGCGTTTTCCCTAAACTCTCTGCCAATGTAAATGGATTTGAAAGATTCCACAAGAGGATTAAGGAAATCGCAACCATAGGTCATGCAGCATTTTGGGAGCATTTCAATTCTAATGAATTGTATAGGAGCGGGGAAATCGCTCCCAATATTGCTTGCAAAATGCTGTCTCAGATCGGTAGCGATTGCGATAGCGTTTTGCGCTTTCTAGTGGATTCCAGGCCTCAAAAGGAACTGTCAGCCATACTATCTCAGAAAAATATACATGCATAGATAAATACTTGCTCTACTTACATAACATGTATTGCACTGTCCACATTTTGATTTTAGTGATTTTTCCATAGTAAAAAAGAAAAAATCCATCTTAGGATTTTCCATTTTGACTCTATCTTTGACTCTCTCTGTCTTTAAGCCAATCCTAAACCAATCCTGACATCATTTCCTCCCTTACTCTTTGCATGCTTTTCCCCCCTTACTCCCAGTCTTCAGAAACTCCCACCCAGCTCTGCATTAGAAAGTGCATTGTCATTGTGTGACTCTGCAGCTTCTCAGCATGAGAAGTTTTGGCCAATCAGAGAGGAACAGAGGTGTGGGAGGGGAAAGTGGGAGGGAACTAAGCTTCAGCCAATCAGACTGCATTAGTTTTCTCTTATGGGAAAGTAAAGAAGAAGAAAATAAAACCCAGCATGCCCTGCAACTTCCTTTGTGCTGCAGATGTACCAAATAAGAGTCAGGGAAACTGGAGAATGATCTTTTATGGATGAGGAAAGTAAGAGTGATTTTTTAACTTTTGGATTGCCTGGTTAGCATCCTTATTACTTGTTTACCGGATAAAAATAAAAAAATGATTTTTTTATTTTATGCCTGACAGTTATGCTTTAACAAGTACCTTGATTTTTACAGTGATTTTTGAATACAATTTTGCAGCCAAATCCTATGGAACAATTAGGCCGGGATTTCACTGGCAGCTGATAACTGATACTTTTTTTCTGATCAGTTGTTCTACACTTTCCCTTTTAGTTGCTGTGCTTTTTCTTCCACTTTTCTATGTATTGAGTCCACAATGGACAAAAAATGCACGCAGAAGTGTTGTGAAAAGCTTTCAGTTATAACATATAAATGCTAACTGACCATAGTGAAACATAGAAAATTGCTTCACCTGCACTGTGCATCAGTTGTCTGCTATGTTAACAGCAACTGATTCCACGTAAACCAGCCCTTATACAGTCAGAAATGATCTATATATCCATGCCTCAGTTACATAACTACTGTATATCACAGCAGATAATCAAACTTTTTGACATCCCAATTTAGTCTGTAGAGTGGTGCGGTCGGCTTATCCATGGGTGATATACCAACAGCAGGGCCCCCCCCTATGCAGCGTTGGCATTAGAGAGTGTTCATGCTTGCATCTACCCGGCAACTTCTGAACTGGACTCTAGAGCTTCAGGATTATTGTGGTCACATGACAATAATCTTGGAGCTCTGGTGGCCAGTTCAAAAGCTGCCTGGGAAACGCGGGACCCGGAGCAAGGAGAGGTAGATATGCATACACACTTTAACTCTCACTCTGTATCCACCAGCATGCTCTGCATGGGGGGCTATGATGTCACACTGTGGGGTCTGCTAATTGGTGGGTCGTCGGTTTGGGCTAAAAAAAAAATGTGGGTGTGGACTTAGGAGCAGGGATATATTTAAAGTCCTAACCAAATTTAAAGGTAACTAGATGGTCTTATCCTTACATTACAGGAACCTTGAAGGAAAATTGTCCTGTTCAAAGGGATTGAGGCACCCGCTGATACTAGATTGTGATGATCAATAAATATGCATGAAGTCATTTTTGGCTCAACAGGCACACAGGAACTTTTCAGCAAGTCAATTAACCAACTGCCAAATAATTGATCTTCAGAACCCTAAATCTGAATAGCCACTACATAGTTGTAGTTCTGCCAATTCAAATTCAGATTTCTTTCATAACACAATTGGCTTATTCAGTGAACTGTTTGATCCCCACTGTTTGCTGTTACAGAATTAATTTTACTGTATACATATCAGTGCACATTTTTTTTCTATTAAAGTGGACCTGGACTCTTGCGCAGGACAGAAGGAAAACCTAGAAAAATGCACCCTGTATGTATTTAGAGAGTTTAGCCTGTCTAATTCCCTCTTTATCTGTGACTAATCACCACCATCATTTGATCTCTCTGCTTTCTCAGCTCAGGAATCTGCTGTGGCAGAGCAGCTAATTTGTAAACACAGGATGTTAATATGTCTGTTTCCATGAAAGCTGAATGTAGACACACTGCAGATTTATTGCAAGATTTGTATCAGCAGCCTGTAACAAAGAAATGCTTTTACAGGGATACTGTAGGAGGGTCGGGGGAAAAGGAGTTGAACTTACCCGGGGCTTCTAATGGTCCTCTGCAGACATCCTGTGCCCGCGCAGCCACTCACCGATGCTCTGGCCCCGCCTCCAGTGCACTTCTGGAATTTCAGACTTTAAAGTCTGAAAACCATTGCACTTGCGTTGCCGTGTCCTCTCTCCCCCTGATGTCACCAGGAGCGTACGGCGCAGGCACAGACCATACTGGGTGTGCGCAGTATGCTCCTGGTGACATCAGCGGGAGTGAGGACACGGCAATGCAGGCGCAGTGGTTTTCAGACTTTAAAGTCTGAAATTCCAGAAGTGAACCGGAGGCGGGACCAGAACATCGGTGAGTGGCTGCACGGGTACAGGATGTCTGTGGGGGACAATTAGAAGCCCGGGGTAACTTCAACTCATTTTCCCCCGACCCCCCCCCCCCCTTCAGTATCCCTTTAAGGTGTTGTGCATATTTTCGAGCAGAGAGTGAGTTCTAAGTTCAGGAAGACTACAAATAATATCTAAATGGTGTGTGAGTGTTTTCAATATGTACATATTTAAAACAAAATGGACAGCTAAAATGACAGTGTAATATACCCAGTGCAGTCATTATCTTAGCTAAAATAATATATTCCATCTCCTTTGCCAGGAATGCGCTTAGTTAATGTATATAAAGTGAACAATTTTTAGCTATCATAACTGACATCCTTTCTTCACCTCCATTTATTTTTCTATTCTTTTCTAATACAAAATCCATACTGGGAAAAGTTATTAGTGATGACCTATAAGTTTCTCTAACTGCACATTAACATTAAGGTAAGGCATTTGTAGAGGCCATGGCAGATGTGAAACTTCATCTTGATGCTCAGAAATCCATCCCTGGATGATGTAAGCTGAATGTATGATGCTATGTCATCTTGATAAGCAGCATAACCATCAAGGAACAAACTTTGCACCATTAGATGGACGTGGTCCCTCAAAATGGCCAAGTAGTCTTTGCAAATGAGATGACCTTGCATGGTAATGATAGGCAGAAAATCATGAATATGACTGCCCATACCATGACTAAACCCTAACCATGTTTTGCTGATTGTAGCAAAAGGGTCCTACAAGTAATATGATGTGCCTACTTGGAATGACCGGCACCATCTTCTGACTACATTCAGTTCTGTGTAGGGATCAGCACAAAGTTTGGCTTTGCACACTAATTTTCATGGATTTGAAATGGACTTGATCAAACCCAATAGCAGCTAATCAGCTAGCTATCTAGCAGCTAGTTAATTAGCAGGTACTGGGTTTGATTAGCTTACTTCCAAATGCATGGGAAACAGACTGCACAGTCTAACTTCAAACTCTTCATTAATCCTTTATATTTACCCTATGTTGTAATCCTTTGTATTTGCTATGTGTGAGGTTTTTTCTATTGGATTAAATGGCTTATATGTATCCCAAGACTGTACAGCTATAGTAACATGTCATTTTTCATCTTCATTGTCAATGACTATTAATTATTGTAAGTGATATATATATATATATATATATATATATATATATATATATATATATATATATATATATATATATATATATATATATATATACACACACAGTGGTGTGAAAAACTATTTGCCCCCTTCCTGATTTCTTATTCTTTTGCATGTTTGTCACACTTAAATGTTTCTGCTCATCAAAAACCGTTAACTATTAGTCAAAGATAATATAATTGAACACAAAATGCAGTTTTAAATGATGGTTTTTATTATTTAGTGAGAAAAAAAACCTCAAAACCTACATGGCCCTGTGTGAAAAAGAAATTGCCCCCTGAACCTAATAACTAGTTGGGTCACCCTTAGCAGCAATAACTGCAATCAAGCGTTTGCGATAACTTGCAACGAGTCTTTTACAGCGCTCTGGAGGAATTTTGGCCCACTCATCTTTGTAATGAGTGGGCCAAATGTAATTCAGCTTTATTTGAGGGTTTTCTAGCATGAACCGCCTTTTCAAGGTCATGCCACAACATCTCAGTAGGATTCAGGTCAGGACTTTGACTAGGCCACTCCAAAGTCTTCATTTTGTTTTTCTTCAGCCATTCAGAGGTGGATTTGCTGGTGTCTTTTGGGTCATTGTCCTGCTGCAGCACCCAAGATCGCTTCAGCTTGAGTTGACAAACAGATGGCCGGACATTCTCCTTCAGGATTTTTTGGTAGACAGTAGAATTCATGGTTCCATCTATCACAGCAAGCCTTCCAGGTCCTGAAGCAGCAAAACAACCCCAGACCATCACACTACCACCACCATATTTTACTGTTGGTATGATTTTCTTTTGCTGAAATGCTGTGTTACTTCTACGACAGATTTAACTGGACACGCACCTTCCAAAAAGTTCAACTTTTGTCTCGGCGGTCCACAAGGTATTTTCCCACAAGTCTTGGCAATCATTGAGATGTTTTTTTAGCAAAATTGAGACGAGCCTTAATGTTCTTTTTGCTTAAAAGTGGTTTGCGCCTTGGATATCTGCCATGCAGGCCGTTTTTGCCCAGTCTCTTTCTTATGGTGGAGTTGTGAACACTGACCTTAATTGGGGCAAGTGAGGCCTGCAGTTCTTTAGATGTTGTCCTGGGGTCTTTTGTGGTCTCTCGGATAAGTTTTCTCTGCGCTCTTGGGGTAATTTTGGTCGGCCAGCCACTCCTGGGAAGGTTCATCACTGTTCCATGTCTTTGCCATTTGTGGATAATGGCTCTAACTGTGGTTCGCTGGAGTCCCAAAGCTTTAGAAATGGCTTTATAACCTTTACCAGACTGATAGATCTCAATTACAGTACTTTTGTTCTCATTTGTTCCTGAATTTCTTTGGATCTTGGCATGATGTCTAGCTTTTGAGGTGCTTTTGGTCTACTTCTCTGTGTCAGATAGCTCCTATTTAAGTGATTTCTTGATTGAAACAGATGTGGCAGTAATCAGGCCTGGGGGTGACTACAGAAATTGAACTCAGGTGTGATAAACCACAGTTATTTTTTAAGGGGGGCAATCACTTTTTCACACAGGGCCATGTAGGTTTTGAGTTTTTTTTCCTCACTAAATAATAAAAAACATAATTTAAAACTGCATTTTGTATTCAATTATGTTATCTTTGACTAATAGTTAACGGTTTTTGATGAGCAGAAACATTTAAATGTGACAAACATGCAAAAGAATAAGAAATCAGGAATGGGGCAAATAGTTTTTCACACCACTTTATATAATATTATGGTTTTTTGGGGGGAGAGGCATGCAATGATCACACTAACACATGGAGTTCATACAAACTCCATACTGCTGGAGTTCTTATTAAGAGTAGTCTACTGTTAGCTATTAGCAAAGGTTAATAACTGAGGACAGCTTCATAAGAATTGAAACTGTACCTGTGTGTGTTTGGGGAGGGAGCCGAAGCAGAGAGGGTTAAGTTACCTGCATAACCACCATTTGTTGCTGCGCTCCACACTTCACTCCACCCTCTGGACACTTACTGCTTCACTGCCATAACTTCTTCCCTGCAGGAGGAAGTGTCGGGAGGATAGAGTGCCGCAGCACAGGGCCGGCGCTAGCATAGGTGGTCTCCACAACTGTTCCCCCTGTCCCCGCATGTTCTACAGCTCAGTTGCAGTGGCAGGGTCCAACCTGCAGCTAGGGGTTGCAGCTTGGAGGATGTAGTGGTGTCACTGTGTACCTCATAAATGAAGAGGGTAATTATACTTTACCCAGTCCAGTTATATGATAGACGGCTTCTCTCCACTTCCTTAGCAGTTGCATGAGCTTTACAGCCAGCCAATCACCTTGCGGGGAGTGAAGTCGCTTGGTGATTGGCTGGCTGCACAGCACATACAACTTATGAGGAAGTGAAGGAGCTGCGTGTATCATAACTGGACCATGTAAAGTATAATTACCTCTGCTCTTCATTCATTATGTACAAACACTGACTGTCATGTAGTAGCAGCACCATTTTACTACCTGTTCTGTCCACGGACTGCACACATACTAGCAGCTTCTCAGCAGCTGCCACACCTTACAAAGCTTCTGTGAAGCTTGGTGTCGAATGTCAGGCAAGCAACCACACCCCCTCCCATAGCTGCCAGGACTGTATGGAGCTTCCCTGGGAAGCTCTGTGGGACATTGGACAATGATTACAGGGAAGCTAGGCTGTTGTCTGCCTGCAGATAGCAGCCATATCACCCACTAGGGAGAAGGGAGATCTTCTAGCTTGCTCTGTGCATGGGGCATAGGCAAAATTAAAAGAGCTTACAAAGTGTGTGTGGTGTGTATACAGTGTGTGTACAGTGTGTGCAGAGCCGGCCTTTGGGGGGGGGGCAAGTGGGGCGATCGCCCCAGGCCCCGCGTCTGAAGAGGCCCCGCACTGCCACATACTAGCAGTGTCATTCTGCCTATGAGGCAGCCTGACGCAGCTTCAGCCTCCTTATGTGGCAAATTGCTTTAGGCGACAACAGGCAGAAAACGGATGTAAGAAGAGTGAGGCTACCCGGCATGCTATCTCCCGTATGGATGCCCTTTCTGCCGCATACTTGGACTGGCTTTTGCAGGGCTGTGAATGGCTTCTAGATGGCATAGTTCCAGCCCCCTGCCTGCACATACAGCCAGCCAGTAAGAAGAGAGCAGCGGCTCTTTTGAAAAGGCTGCCGACTTGCCGAGGATTCCAGTGACAGTCCTGCCTGGTGGTGTCTGCAGCTGTACCGAGTGGCACGTTTCTCCCCTTATCACTCCTAGCCTCCTCTTGAAGATTGAGCGAGGACGAGGAGACAGGTACACTGGCCGTGCAGAGATCACAGGCACGTTTGCTACAGACATCAGCTACAGGCTCTCTCCCGACTCCCGTGGTAAGCCGACACCTCTCCTCTGCATGTGTCTCCTGTGCCAGCCCTGATAACACTAGCCAGCATCTCTCTTTCCTGTGTGTGTAACCCTTTCACTGCTGGTGTTGATTTAGCTTCTTGCAGCATGGACTCTTTATATTTAAAGAGAACCAGAAACGTCTGCATAAAATTTTTATACATACCTGGGGCTTCCTCCAGCCCCATAAGCCTGGATCACTCCCATGCCGCCGTCCTTCGCTGCCTCTATCCGCCGGTACCGGGTCCCTGTCGACGCAAGTGTAGTGCTTCACTGCCGGCGGACGCAGCCAATTTTCCGCATGAACAGTGGCTCCCTCCATATCCTTACGCATGCGCCTCCACACTACACAGGCGCATGCGTAAGGATATGGAGGGAGCCCCTGTGCATGTGTACAATTGACCGCTTCCGCCGGAAGTGACGGGACCCGGTACCGGTGGATAGAGGAAGCGGAGGATGACGGCGTGGGAGCGATCCAGGCTTATGGGGCTGGAGGAAGCCCCAGGTATGTATAAAAGCTTTTCTTATTTTTATAGTAGCTTCGTCTCTGGTTCCCTTTAAGTCTTGCATATATGCATCCATTTTCTAAGCAGCAATTAGCACTACTGAGCACTTTTTCTTAAAGTGTACCATAGGCGGGAGAAAGAAAAAGTTTTATACATACCTGGTGCTTCCTCCAGCCCCATCCGCTCGGATCGCTCCCACGCTGCCGTCATCCGCTGTCTGCAGCTCCAGTACTGGTCCCATAACTTCCTCCAGTCGCGGCCAAGAGAAGTGCGCTCTCTAAGCATTTGGCAGCAGTGCAGTGGACTTGAGCAGTGCACAGTGACTTACGACTGACAGTGACGACTAAACAAGGGGCGCTGTGGGGGACTGGAGGTTTGCTGAGCGATCATCGCTCAATGACAATGCAGGCACAGGGCAGCTGCAGGGGGCAGGTAGAAGCCCCAGGTAGGTTAAACTCGTGTTTTGTTTTTTACTTATATTTAGGTTCCCTTTAAAAGCCTGTGAGTGTGGTGGTACAGTATATGGCCTACACTTATGGCTCTAGGCCCCGCACATAACATTTGTCCCAGGCCCCGCGTACTCTAAGGCCGCCTCTGAGTGTGTGCATGCTTTTTTTTTGTGTGGGGGGTGGGTCCACCGACAGATCGTTGGGGCCCCCAAGTTACTTTTGCCCTGGAGCCCCAGTGTGGCTTAAACCGGCCCTGCCGCAGCAAGGGGGTGTCATGCCTGTAACCTAGTACTCTCTGCCACAGTTACCTCCTCAAATGCACATACTTTATTAACGTTTCGCATTTTGCAAAAATTTGCTCTCTCATCCCTGTTTGTAACGAAATACCTATTTCTTCACTACAAGTGAAAAATTCAGACTATTATAAATATATATACACTTTGCAATTACACAGCTGCTTATTTATTAAACAATCAGAAACCTTTTGTTACCTCACAGTTTGCTCCAGGTGAGGGTTTAAAACACTTGTTACCCAATGCATAATCATTTTACATCATTTTACAATGCATGTTAACCAGTGTTTGCAGATTCACATAAATTATAATGGTCAAAGTCCTATAAATATCTAGTTTAAAGTGTTGGAGAGTATTGGGAAATGCTGAAAAACAAAAGTTGAGTTCAGCATGTCTGGCCTGGATTCTATAAAAAAAAATATCTATTGCGGGACAAAAGTTTTCAGCCCTAAATAGTGGGGAGTACTATAAGGTTAATAAATAAATCGTTTTGTAGTTGCAGTCACCATGGTCATTAATGGTATTTTACATAGGTTTCATTATTGTTTCTGAATTCTTGACTATTCAGGCAAGTATGCCCTTACAGGGAAAATGCATATTATGCTCAATGGAAAGTATGCCTCACTGATTTGGTTATAAAGTGTGACTTGTTAAGGACTTTGCGGTGCAATTCTATAGTAATCCCATTCAGGATCGGTTTTGCGAAGATGCCCCCCCCCCCCCCCCATTTGGAATGATCACACAACACCCAACAATTTCCACTGCAACCAAAAAAATAAACACCTTCAGTTTAGGTAGGTAGGTAGCCAGATATAGGTTCCCCATGTATAGGAAGCCAGGTATAGGTGCCCCCATTTCAGCTAGCCAGGTATAGGTGCCTCCAGTATAGGAAGCTAGGTATAGGTGCCACGAGTATAGGTAGCCAGGAATAGGTGCCTTCAGTATAGGTAGCCTGGTATAGGTGCTCCCAGTACAGGTTAGCTAGGTATAGGTGCCCCCAGTTTAAGTAGCCAGGTATAGGTGCACCCAGTATAGGTAGCAGGTATAGGTGCCCCAGTATAGGTTAGCTAGTTATGGGTGCCCCGGTATAGGTTAGCTAGCTATAGGTGCCCCATATAGGTAGCCAGGTATTGGTACCCCCAATATAGGTAGCAGGTAAAGGTGCCCCAGTATAAGTAGCAGGAATAGGTGCCCCAGTTTAGGTAGCAGGTATAGGTGCACCCAGTATAGGTTGCAGGTATAGTGTAAGGTGTCACTGCAGGGAGGGGGGCTGACATTGTTCCTCCCTCCCTCTCCATGGGCCCACTTCCTGTCCCCAATTGCAGAGCTGGCAGAGCAGTGTGGGTTGTAATTAACTCACCTGCTTGCTCACACCTCATGCATGGAAATAGGAAGTAGAAAGGAGACAGCTGCCAGCAGGAACACATCGAATGAAGCGAGCAAGCAGTTGAGTTAATTACAGCCTGCACCGCTGTGCCAGCTCTGCAGGGGGGACAGGAGGGGGCCTATGGAGAGGGTGGGAGGAATGCTGTCTGCACCCATTCTCACTTCTGCCAGACACTGAAAAGCATAAAATAGCACAATACAATTTATAGCAGTAAGTACTTCACATCTAGAGGAAACATGTAATAACATAGACATTTTGAAAGTGAGGAGTTAATGATTTAAAGCTAAAGATTAAACAATGAAAAAGAAGTGTATAAGTCACTCTCTCATATTGCCACATAACCGTGGATATGTAAATTCATACAGATTTGCTATCCATACCACAAGGTCACTGCATAGCAGAGAAACACTGGAATAAGATAGGAAATATACTGTATGTTAATGATATACTTAGGCCTGATCCAATTCACTTTATCTCCTACGTTTTTTTCCAGGGTGATTTTTTTCACATCTTTTCAATAAAATGCCTCTTAATCCACCAACAAGCAATCAAGCAAGACCAAATTTTGACAGCACTTTTTCATTTCCAAAGTGCTGAAAAGTGAAATGTGAAAATGACTGGTGTGAGCCTCACCTTTCTTTAATAAAGACCGTTTTCAACATTTGGCATCAACATCTCTAAATAACAAGGAGGAAATGTATTTTAAAAAGGTGGTATTTTTGTTTGGGAATTTTTAGTGAGGCAAGTATGCCCTTACAGTGAAAATGAAAATAATAATAGAACATTGAGAACTTTAAAAAAAAAATAAAGACTCTAGTTTAGTTCCTACACCTCACAGTGTATTGTTGAGCTTGGGCTGTACTTGCGCATGTTGCAGTGAATATGTTCATTTTGAAATAATAAAAAAAAGCATTCTGGATAAACAATTCTATACAAGCTTTTATTAGCTAACAAAATGCAGAAGCAATTGATCAGAATATATATATATATATATACACACGATGAAGTTTTCCTAGCACGTTTGTGTCAATGGGTGCTTGAGTTGATGGAAGCTTCAATATGGGGTGCTCGCTTCTTATTAATGCACCACCATGGAAAGTTAATACATGTCATGGCTATGAGTTGGTCATATTCCTGGAAGGGCTTACATTTTACTTGCACTCCTTTCATGTGCTGATTATTTTGTTTATCTGCATGCACTTCAGTATAGTCTTTATCATTTTTCTCCAGTAAAATTGCACTGGCATTTCAATGGGAAATAAAGCTTCAGGATTTGGGGTATTTGAAATATTTTTATTGCAAAAATGCAGATATGCTCCCAAAAACGAAACACATGCATAATACATACTTACAATCATATACATTTAAGCCCATTTTACAGTTAGCACAGTGCAAAACAGAACTTTGCCTTCTTAAAGCAGAAAGTTTTCATATTTAGCAGTGATGCCTTGTGGGACACCTTATATGCTCACTCCAACCTGAATAATCACAAATACCTTCTGTTTTAAGAAGACAAAATTCTGTTTTGCATAGCATTTTAGTAAGAGGGCTTTTTGGTCCTTCTTTAGCCCCTTACACACTCCTGGGAGTTCTGGTTCACCACAAGATTGCTGGGCAGACTGTAACTCTGTGTTTCAAGTTCTACTTCATCAAACTATTTTTATCTATGCTGTGCACTGTTTCAAACAGTCTGTATTATTATTAGAATTGTACGACTCTGTACAATTACCAATATAAGTTCCTTAAATTTCCATCTGAAGAAGCTTTCTTAGTGAAACAGCTGTCAGGCATCCCCTCACCCACACTGTGTACCCCTATGTGCTTCACACCGTGGATTAAAAGGTACCTCACTTTGCTACTACAGTGCCTCTGCTTCCTCTCTTGTCACACACATTTGTATGTTTCTGAGAGCACATCGTGGCATGGAGTACTCAATCCGGAGAACCCAGTGCCTTCTTGCCCTCATCTAGTGCCAGTCTTTTTCTCCTTTATACTGCACCTTTGGTTTTAAGAAAGCAAATTTCTATTTTGCATAGCATTTTAGTATGGAGGCTTTTTGGCCCCTTTTAGCCCCTTACAAACTCCTAGGAGTTCAGGCTGACCATGAGCTTGCTGTACAATCTGTAACATTCTATAGTGTACCTAAACGATCTCTATACAGTCCTGTAGAATCATATGTACCTTTTGCCTCTTCATAATCATTTAATCTTAAAAATACTTTAGAAGTATATGTGAAAATGACATGACTGGTGTGAGTCTCACATTTCTGTAATGAAGACTGTTTTCTACATTTGGCATCAACTTCTCTAAATAATTAGAAGGAAAGTACCAATGACAACAGATTGGAAGATCTGTTCATTTTGTTATTGCCAATTCACGTGAGTTTTTACATTTTTTTTTTTTTTGCTGGTTGCCTAACCATAAAGCTGAATTAAACTGCAAACTCTTATTCTATGTGGAATGAATCTAAATAAATCAGCATTCCTAAAATCTTTTTGTTTGAAGTAGTATGTTGTAAAGTCTCTAAACATGTCATTAGGTACAGGCAATACAGTATTACATTGTTAGCATTTAGGAATTTAATAGTTTTTGTTTCTCCCATTTAGATTATTTTTTGGTAGCAAGTGTCATGTTAACACCTGATTTTAAATAAGCATAGCTGTGGCTAGTTGCTGGGTGCGCAATCACATTGTTGAATTACTGGATCTGGACCCTTGGCTTGTATTTGACCTTTCTTGTCTGCTGCTATTAACCCTTGCTTTGATTCCTGGTTACTCTTGCCTGCTGCCTGGATCGACCTCTACCTGTTAACTGGATACCCTTGCCTGCCACCTGGACTGACCTCTGCTTGTTTACTGGACACTCTCTTGTTTGCTGCCTGGACTGACCTCTGCCTGTTAACTGGATACTCTTGCATGCTACCTGGACCGACCATTGCTTGTTACTGGACACTCTAGTATACTTGAACTAATCGCTGCCTGTTGAATAACTGTGGACCTTGCATGAACTGTTGCCTGGGTCATTCATTGCCTGTTGAATAACCTTGCATGTGGACCTTGCATGAACTCTATCATATATTACCTGGATCCTTCACAGCCTGTTCCTGATACATCTGTCATTACTGGCAATCAACGCTGAGGGCCTCATCCTCCTGAATCAAGGTAATAGCCCTGTGTGATACTTATGAACTATTGAACTCTGTTACTTGCCTCAGTGGGGTTCTGGTGGGTTATTGTCCTCTCTACTTCAGTCTGTATGCCTTGCATGAAGACCTGGGGGTAGTCAGGAGACAAATAACCTTTCCTGCTCATGCGGGGGCTTGTCTATAGGTAAAAAATGGGGGCTGGGCTCATAGCCGTGGCAATAGATTGGGTGCATAGAGACTGACTGGGGACATAACCTGTCAGGCCTTACAGGCCTTTGTTGACTAGTACAAACGCTATAATTTTTATCAACCCTAGCATGCATTTTCCAAGCCAGATGTATCCAATGCTGAGGTCATATTGGCACGGGATCTCTGTCTGTCTGCATGCAAGCAAACCATTAAAGAGAAACTTACTGTCCCTAAACTACATCAGCATCTGAGCAGCACTGCAATAGCTGTACTGAGGCAGACTATCTTTGTGCCGAAACTGCAGGTGCTGAGATCACACACCTCATAGGAAAGCTTGTTTCTCCTAAATTATGCACTGAGGAGTTTCAGGCACAGGCTTTGATTTATCTTGGTGTCAGCAATTCTGACACATGACTAATTGTATGAGTATTTTTTTTTGTTCTCACAGAAGGGTGGATTCAAGTGCTGAGGATTGTGGATTGCTAGGACATGGTGGGGTAATAGTTTTGGATAATTTAGAAGGGGTTATTTTGGGAAGGTGGTCATTACAATGTATGTAGGAAGAGTACTGATGAGACAAGGATGGGGAGTAATTTTAATATTAGGAATAAGGTTATGTTTAGGAGGACTATTATATTATAGGTAGAGAATTTTGTAATATGGAGGGAAATACATATTTAAGGTTAAAGTGGGAGTTGCTTGAGTGGGACACTGCTTAGTACTGACACAAAACAGAATCTTATGTTGAGGGGGGTTGCTATGACCTAGATAGTGAACAGCATTTTATTGGAGGGAGGGGCACATATTACCACTATTGCCAACATTACACTGCGTACTGCAGTGCATTGATTGCTTCTGTGCAGGGGATAATTATGCCTAGCTGCCAGACTAAAGGACATGAACATGTTTCTTATGTAGTGGCATATGTACGCCAATCTTCACCTAACATACAGCAGTCAGAGACTGAGATAGGTCCATGTTTGCATTTTCTAGTTTGGCAGTTCTTGTCCCAGTAGCCAAAACATTTCTGCACTCCATGTCAAAATGCTACTGGTATGGTGAAGATATGGTCCTCCTATATCTTTAGTAATGTACAGTGAGCTGCTCTAAGACTCACCAGTGAGCTATTCTTTTTTAAGAACATCAAACAGTTTTGACAGCTTTAATAGAGTTTCCTTATTCAACAAGTAACTTTTTAAGGTTCCTAATTTAGTTATTGAAAATTGTCAATTGGTGTGAATGCTTTTACTTGGCAATGTAATCAGCAGATTAAACCATTTTGAAGTAAATTTCTTACTGAATGTTGCTAAGTTATAACGATAATAATTTCTATGCTATTTTTGGTAATGAAATAGTGATTTCTAGAGGCATGTTTCTTTTCAGAGTTTATTTAAATGAAATATCTGTTTATAAATTCCTGTTTAGGATTAAAAATCTATTTAAGTATTAAAATAATATTCAACAGCTCCGCCTAAATGTATAGATTGAGGCTATGAGATAAAAGGTAAAGAAAAAAATAAGAATTTCTCTTAATTACATCTTGCATTTTAAATATAGAATTTTGAATGAAATAAGCTAATATATAGTTGTATTTACCGTAAATGGATAACCAAGATTTATGTTTAAGGTAATGTGAAGTGTTTTAAAAAGTGTTGCAGTGATAACTGCTCCACTGTCCTTGTTTACATTTTTTTCATCAAGGCCCTTGCAAACCTGGATCAAGGAGGTTGAGTACACACACATTAGCTAAACTGCATACTATATTTTTTTTTACAATATTTCATTTATAAATTATTTAGTCTGTGTTTACCCATTGAAAAAAAATATTTTCTCTCCCTGCTTTAAATTCTTAAATTTATCTCAGGTGGCTGCATTGTTCCAGCTGGTATGGCGCATCACTGCGTAATATTTTTGTGTTCCAAAGTGAGCAGAAATAACACCTAGTCTGCCAGAATGCTCTGGGTCAGAAGGCTGTGTGGCAACATAGAATAGGCTAAGCATCAATGGAAGGGCGGGATAACATACCATTGTACAGCAATATATACAGTGCTGCCCATAATTATTCATGCTCCTGGCTAATTTTGCCTGAAAGTTACTTTTATTCAACCTGCAAGTAACTTTTTGATAGGAAATGACATAGGCATCTCCCAAAAAATAAGACGATGTACAAGAGGCATTATTTTGGGAAAAAAATAAAACTTTTTTCAGCTTTAATTTACATTTGAGTAAAAAGTGTTCAGTCCAAAATTATTCATACCCTTCTCAATAATCAAGGAAAAGCCTTTATTGGCTATTACAGCAATCAAACACTTCCTTCAATAGCAGACCAGCTTTTTGCATGTCTCCACAAGTATTTTTGCCCATTCATCTTTAGCAATGAGCTCCAAATCTTTCAGGTTGGAGGGTCTTCTTGCCTTCACCCTGATCTTTAGCTCTCTCCACAGATTCTCAATTTGATTCAAGTTAGGGCTCTGGCTGGGCCACTCCAAAAGTTAATGTTGTCTGCTAACCATTTCTTTACCACTTTTGCTGTGTGTTTTGGGTCATTGTCATGCTGAAATGTCCACTGGTATCCAAGGCCAAGTTTCTCTGCAGACTGCCTGATGTCGTTGAGAATCCTCATGTATTGATCTTTTTTCATTGTGCCATTTACTGTAATTAGGTTCCCTGGTCCATTGGCTGAATCCCCCCCCCCCCACTCCCCCCCCCCCCCCCCCAAAGCATTAGGTTCCCACCACCATTTTTGATCGTGGGGATGGTGTTCTTTGGGTTAAAGTCTTCTCCTTTTTTACTCCAAATGAAGGAAACATAATTTTGACCAAACCATTCAATTTTTGTTTCATCTGACCATAAAACAGAAGACATAAGTCTTCTTCTTTGTACAGATGAGCATTTGCAAAGGCCAAGCAAGCTTTTGTGTGCCTTATCTGGAGAAGTGGCGTCCTCTTCGGTCTGCATCCGTGGAACCCAGCAGTGTGCAGTGTCCGTTGCATTATCTGCCTTAGGCCCCATTCACACCTAGAAGCGCAAAACGCAGGCGATTTTTGCTGGCGTTTTGCGGGAGTAATTTTTCTGTGATTTCACTTGGAAAAATCACTGGACAGTGCAGCAATTTCTCCGCGATTGCGTTAAGAGTTTCTATAGCACTGAAACGCAATTGCCGGGAAATTGCCTGAAAATTATGCAGGTTACGCGTTTGCTATTCCCGATTTTGGGCAATTTGCGGCGATTAGCATAAATCGCCCAAGTAAGAACGGGTCCATAGGGTTTTATTACACTAGCGCTTTTAAAAGCGCTAGCATTTTGCCAAAATCGCCGACAAAATGCTCTAGTTTGAATAGGGCCTTAAGGCATTGCACCAGCAGAGCCCAAATTCACCAGGATGGCCTCGATGGTGATGCTTGGATTCTTTTTCACTTCTCTCACTATACTCCTGGCCAGCACAGGTGTCACTTTTGGCTCCTGACCACGTCCTCTGAGATTTTCCACAGTGCAGAACATCCTGTATTTTTTTTATAATACTTTGCACTGTAGTCACTGGAACTTGAAAACATTTAGAAATGGCCTTGTACCCCTTCCCTGACTTGTGAGCAGCCACAATGCCCAGCCACAGGTCCACACAGAGATCCTTTGTCTTAGCCATGACTATCCACAAACCAACTGCAGAGAGCTGCTGTTTTTCGCCCGTTGAGTTGATTAAAACAGCTGTTCCCAATTCAGGGTAATTAGGATGCTTTAGAACAGCTTGAACTATTTGGAATGGTATAGAACTTTAGATTTTCCCGCAGAATATGATAGTTTTGTGAAGGGTATGAGTAATTTTGGACAGGACACTTTTTGCTCTAATGTAAATAAAAGCTTTTTTTCCACAACAATTTCTTGTACATCGGCTTATTTTTTTGGGGGGAGATACCTATGTAATTTCCCGTCAAAAAATTACTGGTTGAATAAAAGCAACTTTCAGTCAAAATTTGCCAGGGGTATGAATAATTATGTGCATCACTGTAGGTGTAGGAAGTATTTCTGATGCTGAAAACTAGGATAATTAAAATAAAAATCAGGTATCCTGAAAATGTATTACATTCTATTGTATGTCACTACAGTGGCTCTTTGATGTTTTATACAGTAAAGTGTCAGTACACTAACATTTTCTAAAATGTAGTCTTTGGGTTACATACACTGACCTGCTATTACTATGTAAATAGAAAACTGCAAACAAAACTGTATGGCAGAATGTGTGGTAATTCATGCCCCATCAAGCTCACAACCAGGACTTAAAGTACTGAAGAACTATTGTCTGTGTGACATTGCATACATTTAAAAAAAGTCTCCTTACTCCTTAATTACTATAAAGTTCTCCTTCTCTTGCCCCAGTCTAATATGGCTGGATAGTGTAATGTTTAACCACTTCAGTACCAGCACCCTCTGCCCCCTTAAGGACCAGAGGGTGCTGGTACAGTGAACCGACGAATCGCCGCTAAAATCCGCCGCTCCCACCGATCACGTCGCTCTGTCCTCATCGCAGGCTGCTCTCTCTGCCGACACTATGATGGCAGAGCGCTGTGCGCCGATCAGGAGCAGCTTTCATTGGCTCCGACCCTGTCACTCAATGTAAGCCAATGGGAACGGCTTACAGGAATGACAGGGCCAGGAGCCAATGAAAACAGCTCCTGCCCGGCTCACAGTGCTCTGCAGTCATAGAGGCGGCAGGGCAGCACATTGCGGCGGGGACACGCGGTGAATGGGATGTAGAGCTTACGTCGGTCAGAACCGCAGCGCCACCCGCCCGCCGTAGATTTAAACTGCGTCGGCCGGCAGGTAGTTAAGGACTCTGGGCCATATGCAATTCACGTTTTCTCCTGAGTTTTCTCCTGGGAGATACTTTTTCATCTTCAATTTAAAATAACTTTCCCTATCCATCTCAGTGTACGCTTGGAAAGGAGAGACTCCAGGCTCCTCCTCCTGTGGAAACACAAAGACAAGAAGCTTAAAAGGCCCCCGCCCTCCCCACCTCCTCAGTATCTTGTGTTTCCAGCCTACCGGGAGCACACTGACAAGGGCTGATAGCTGACTAGGCAGAGTGGTTTTGCAAGCATGGTCTCCCTTATTGGCCTGTGATCAGGCAAAGGGGGGCAGATGTTACCTGCGTTAGTGGGCTATGAGTAGAGGGCCTAGCGGACTCCGACTAGTGAGGAGCGCTGGGTGAATATCCTCCCCGACAGGACTGAGTTTCCGTGGAGTGGCGGACGGCGAGCTCCATGCGAGGATGCAGAGCTTCTGAGCGTGTCCACGCGCGCGCGGGCTGACGTCACTCCCTTTACGTCGGGGAGGAGGAAGAGGCGGAGTTGTGGCTCTTTCCTTGTTTGGGCAACGCCACTCCGAGCCGTTCCCGGAAGTGATCGCCGAGTGGATTTGAGGAGCGATACTTCCGCATGCTCCACGCGGAGATGGAGCAGGAGGAGACGCCAGGGCGAGCGGCGCCTTCCACACAGGCAAGCAGCGGAGGGGTAAAGTATACCGCTGAGACCTGTTGCAAATGTATTTTGTGCGGGATTGAAGGCTGGCACAGGGACTAATCAGCTTCCTTCATGTTTCTTTTTGTTTCTGCTTTCTTTATTGTTTCCATTCTAAAAGAGTAATGAAGGGAAGAGATGTCAGAACTGTTTTGCAGAATTAGACCCGTCCTGGCCAAAACTAATATGTCTAAAATGTGCTGACAATATATTTGCCTCAGAATCAATGGGGATGGTGAGACAGTTCATGGATTCCATGAGGCAGGAAATTAGAGAGGCCCTTAAGGAGTTAAAAGAAGGGCAGTCAATACCCCTAGATCAAGAAGCAACAGGGGCTTTAGCAGAGCCAGGACCTTCCGGGGTCAGATCTAACCTCTCTACTGCACATCCAGCGGGATTGTACTTTGAGGATGAGGAGGACGAGGATCACAGAGAGGATTCAATTGAAGATGCACACTCAGAATCAGATTCAGATAGTGTACACCTTAAAGACCCAAAATTCCTTTTTCTCCCCGAGGAAACTCAGGAATTATTAAAAGCAATTTACTCGACAGAGGATATTAAAGAGGAAGCAATTCAAACATCTGTCCAAGACAGGATATATGGAGGTCTAATACAAAAACAGAGTAGAACATTTCCAATCCATCAATCATTGAAGGATATGGAGATGCAGTGGAAGGAGCCTGAAAGACGACTCTTTATTCCAAAATCGGCTAAAAGGAAATTTCCCTTTAAGGAAGAGGAAATAGACAAATGGATGAGATGCCCAAAGCTTGACGCCTCATTAGCAAAGTACTCAAAACAGTCAGACCTGTCATTTGAGGACGCAGGTACGCTAAAGGATCCCATGGATAAGAAGATTGAACTTCTTATTAAAAGGGCCTGGGAGGCTGCAGCGTTTGGGTTTAAAGCCAACATTTCGGCTACCTGTGTTTGCCGCAATTTAAAAATATGGGTGGAAAATTTAGTGGATAAGATAGTGGCTGGTGAGCCTCTTGAGGCATACTCAGCCTCCATTCCGGTCATTATTAAGGCCATAGGATTCCTCGCGGATGCGGCGGCAGAATCTATCAGAGTCACTGCCCGCACTACAGCATTATTAAATTCAGCTCGTAGAGCAGTCTGGCTGAAGGCTTGGGAGGGGGACCTCTCCTCCAAAGACAATCTGTGCGCCCTTCCGTTTGAAGGGGGCCTGCTTTTTGGAGCCGGGTTGGGCAATATCCTAAAAAGATCAGCGGAAAAAGGGGGGCAGTTCCCCAATAAAAAGAGTTTACCTTTTAAAAGACCCTTCGTCCAAAAGAAGACAGGGAAGGAACAGGATATGAACAAACTTTTTCAGCGGAGATGGTTCCCAAAAGGTAGAGGTAGAGGGGGCTTCGTACTCTGTAAGTCCGAAGTCCCCAAAGATTCCAAATGACTTGGAGGTAGGGGGCAGGTTGAGGTTTTTTTGGAGGGAATGGGAAAAGATATACCCAGACATTTTTGTTCAAAATCTAGTGCGGGAAGGTTACCGGCTAGAATTTTCGATTTTACCTCCAACCAGGTTTTTCCTCAACCCTCTCCCGAAAGACCCAGGAAAGGCATTAGGGATGAGAGCAATGATAACATCCCTACTGTCTATGAAGGTCATAAGAGCGGTCACGTGTTTTTGATAAAAAAAACGACAGGAAGGTTTCGTTTTATTTTAAACCTGAAGAAACTGAATCCATATTTAAAGTACAAAAAGTTCCATGGAGAGCATTTACTCCGTACGTCAATTAATAAACAAAAACGATTTTTTTGTGAATCTAGATCTGCAGGATGCTTACCTGCACATACCAATATGGGAAGGGCATCAGAAATTTGGATCAATTGGGAGAAATCAAACCTAACACCTACACAGACGGTGATCTTCCTAGGATACCTAATAAACTCAGTGGACGGCAAGATTTATCTTCCCCGACAGAAAAGACAAACATTACAGCAGGCAGTTCAAACATTGCAGGGGCAAAGGTTATCATCGATAAGACAGATCATGAGGGTTGTCGGTCTAATGACCTCAGCTATACCAGCGGTCACATGGGCGCAATTGCACAGCAGACCGCTTCAAAATCTTTTACTGGACAGGTGGGACAAGTCTCAGAAGTCGTTAGAAGAAAAAGTAGAACTTTCTCAGGAAGTAAGGGAGTCCCTAAATTGGTGGTTGAAGGAAAGCAATCTAGAGAAGGGAAGGCTATGGATATCCCAAGAGATAGTGACGATCACCACAGATGCAAGCAGCAAAGGATGGGGAGCAGTATGCAAATCAAGGCACATTCAGGGTTGCTGGGACCTACCGGATCAGCAGCTGTCCTCCAATGCAAGAGAACTAAAGGCAGTAGGAATGGCACTAAAGGGGTTCCAGGAGCAAATACAGAACAAGGAGGTTCTAATAATTTCAGACAACGTCACGGCAGTCTCATACCTGACAAAGCAGGGAGGGACAAGAGTACCAAGTCTACTAAGGATAAGCCAGGAGATGCTAGAGTGGGCCGAACAGAAGGTATTGTCCATATCAGCCACCCATCTAAAAGGCAGTCAGAACCTAGAGGCAGACTATCTGAGCAGAGTCACTATAAATCAAGCAGAATGGAGCCTGAACCAGGAGGTGTTCGAGGTGGTGGCAAGACGGTGGGCCATGCCAGAGATAGACCTATTTGCATCACCAGTAAACAAAAGATTGAGGAGGTTCATGTCTCTAAGCAGGAACAATCAGGAAATAGCAGTAGACGCTCTAACACAGCCGTGGCCGTACAAGGTAGTA
The DNA here is from genome assembly GCF_040937935.1 of Hyperolius riggenbachi. Lineage (NCBI taxonomy): Eukaryota > Metazoa > Chordata > Amphibia > Anura > Hyperoliidae > Hyperolius > Hyperolius riggenbachi. The sequence goes on from NC_090650.1 coordinate 337,933,685, forward strand.
TACGCATTTCCCCCGACAGCTCTCATCCCAAGGGTCATAAAAAAGTGGATGACAGAGGAGGCAAACATGATACTGATAGCCCCATGGTGGCCAAAAAGGGCCTGGTTCACTCAGGTGTGGACAAAAGCAGGAGGACTGTTCTGGAAGCTTCCGGACAGAACAGACCTTCTACTTCAGGGGCCAGTAAAGCACCCAGATCCAAAGATTTTCAGTTACACAGCGTGGTTTCTGCGGAAGGACTTCTAAAAAAGAGGGGGTTGTCTGAGGGGGTTATTCAGACCCTGTTAAAGAGAAGGAAGCCAGTAACGAGGAAGATCTATGCGAAAATGTGGAAGGCATATTTGGTCTGGTGTTCCAGGACTAACAGACATCATAACACTGTGCCAGATGTATTAGAATTTCTGCAACGTGGAGTAAAATTGGGACTAGCGGTTAGTACCTTGAGAGTGCAATGCACAGCACTGTCCCTATTCTTAGATAGACCGTTAGCAAAAGAGACACTCGTTAAAGACTTTCTGAAAGCAGTGGAGAGATCCAGTCCAGCAAAGACCAAAATTTCACCACAGTGGGATCTGCCGATGGTCCTTCAGATGCTTATGTCTACGCCTTACGAGCCCCTACGGAAGCTAGATTTAGGAAGGTTGTCACTGAAAGCATTGTTTTTAACAGCGATCACGTCAGCTAAAAGGGTAGGGGACTTACATGCCTTATCAGTTAAAGAGCCATTTCTTCTAGTCTTCCCAGATAAAATAGTACTTACGCCAGATCCAAATTATCTTCCTAAAGTGGTTACGGAATTCCATAGATCACAGAAAATAGTTCTGCCATCTTTTTGTCAGAACCCAACTAACACTAAAGAAAAACAATACAATAAATTAGATGTGAGAAGGGTAATGTTACATTACCTTGAAAGGACAAAAGAGTTCAGAACATCAAGTCATCTATTTATAAACTATACAGGACCAAATAAGGGACTACAGGCATCTAAATCGACCTTGGCTAGGTGGATTAAGAGAGTGATAGTAGAGGCCTATAAACTAAAGGAGCTAGAACCTCCAGGAGTTCTGACAGCTCATTCTTCACGATCAGTAGCAACATCATGGGCAGAGAAGGCGGGTGCATCACTACAACAGATCTGTCAAGCGGCTACCTGGACGACACCGACCACGTTCATTAAGCATTATAGAATAGATGTTCTGTCAGGACAGGACATGGCATTTGGGCGAAAGGTTTTGCAGGCAGCAGTCCCTCCCTGAGGTTAGTGTAAATTACTTGCCTGTCTCTCCTTTCCAAGCGTACACTGAGATGGATAGGGAAAGTCTAGTTTAGACTCACCGGTAATATTGTTTCTAACCATCTCAGTGTACGCGGTACAGCTTCCCTCCCTCACTGCTGCTTCCTTACCTTTGCGCACTCTATTGGGTGTAGAGGGATCTAGGTAGTTTCTGAGGTCACGGGTTTCTCGGTGGCCGGATTCTTATCTAGATACTGAGGAGTTGGGGAGGGCGGGGGCCTTTTAAGCTTCTTGTCTTTGTGTTTCCACAGGAGGAGGAGCCTGGAGTCTCTCCTTTCCAAGCGTACACTGAGATGGTTAGAAACAATATTACCGGTGAGTCTAAACTAGACTTTTCAGCACTTTTCAACTAAAATAGCACAAAAAAGGATATGAAAACTAATATCAAATCTATTTTGAGTATTTTCTTACTTTCTGGTGGCTTAAAAGGCATTTTATTGACAAGTTTAAAAATATCACCTAGGTGATAAGTCCGGAGAAAAAGTGAATTGCATATTTTTTCTCTGACACAGGAGACCTGACCTGTTTAGTAAGACCGCACCTATTCAGCAAAGAGTCCTTAGACTAGACACTCTATCACTGGTACTGCCTATAGAGTGCACCCTAATGGCTGTAGCTAAAGCGCTTTGAGTCCGCCAGGAGAAAAGCACAATATAAATATTATTTTTCTTGTCTAATATGTAAGACAATCACAATAACCCTTGAGTTACATACAGCTAGTATGGAAGTTTGCACCACAATGCTGTTTTCAGACTGTCTAGCTTTGTAACCTACAGGTAGCAACAATTCTTATCTCCTGTATTCAAAGATCAATGAAAAAGCAAGAGTTTATTCTTAAAGAAAACCTGAACTGAAAATTAAAAGTCAAAATAAGCATACACAAGTCATACTTACCTCCCGTGTAGTCTACTCCTTAGTGTCTTTCTCCTGTCCCGCGTCCTGTTTGTCCACTGTGATCAAGGAGATTCCCCGTCCTCCAGTTTGAAAATGGTCATTACCCATAGCAGCTTTCTGGTCAGCACACAGTTAAACTGTAACATCGCCCACTTGAGCCATAGGGAAACATGGACATTACCTTGCACATCAGTTGTCCTCTCAGCTATAACTGGCAGCAACTGATAAATAACTGACAGCACCTGATACATTTCAGTTCTGATAAAATGTTGTCATAACTGGAAGGGGTCATTGTCATAAGAAAATGGTGAGCTTCTGAGAGGAACTGATGGCAAGGTAACTATGCAATGTTCATTTGACGTTACCTCATGTGTT